>NC_044196.1:3438556-3738556 GCF_900880675.1 Sparus aurata | reverse complement strand
ACCCTACTTTTTGAGAAAAGCCTGTTAGCCACCTGAAAATCCAATATGATGGCCATTTTTCAAGATGGCGGCCACATAAAATGTACCAAAACCCCTTTTTTATTGTAGAATGGTAATGGCTGGGCATATTTAAAAGATCTAGACATCGAATTGTATGTATTTTGAGTAGACAAATCCAATGATGCAACTAAAAAAACTGTTTCCAGGTAGGGGTGGGTGATATGGGCAAAAAACAATATCTCTATATTTTGGGGGATTTTGGCGATAACGATAATCAGTCGATATCCTTTAAAATGTGATTGGAACTGTCGGAGTTAGGGCTTGTGTCCACCAAACGCGTTTTTAGCGCTGAGGGCTCTCAAAAACTCTTTTTCCGAGTGCCCAGCGGTGTGAAAAGTTGAACAGATTTCAACTTTAAGAAAAACACTTCTTTATTTTCTTTAAACTTTAGCATTCAAGTACAAATAAAAGAAAGACTCTCCATTTTTGCACTTTTGAACTCAGTAATTGAACTACAATGTAGGAATATTGAATTCTGTAAACATTCAGCTGTCAGGTAAATTGTGCTGCAGTGCAGACAAACACGAGCATATGATAAAATCAAAACAGTAGCATTTGTAACAAAGTGCTCTCTGCATATTTTGAGAATTATTGCGCATCATCAAGTCTATCTTATGGCCTTATTAAACAAATGACTAACTTCAAGTTCCATCCAGGATTGTACAACAACAACAAAAAAATCCAAAAGAGACATTTGCTAAAAAGCTTCACTAAGGGTTTTCTCAAATATTGTACACAAATATAGAGATTTGTAAACAAATGACATTAATGCTGAAAAAAAATCCACAATTCTAAGATAGAAAAAATACCCAGTATTATTACAGCTATGGACAGATGCCAGAAACTTTGCAGAACTTTGAACAAATAACATTTCTAGGCTAACAGTTCACTGATTAGGCTACTTCAGATTATGAGCCAAAAACACCAGTCTGTCCACAGTCCTTTTTAGATAGAAAAGACGGCACATTTGCTCCAAGGTTAGAGCGGCCCTGTCATTCTAAAATATTCCTCCTTTTCCAAAAGACACCTCTGGGTTCGGTGTAAACATGTGACGTGACGTGAAGCTCGAAGTTCGGCTGTGAACAGTGACAAAGAATTTGTCTTCAAAATAAGAGCGTTACATTTTACCCAATCAGAGTTTAGAACTGGGTTCTTAGCGGGGGACTTTTAATTTGAAAGTAGCAACCGCTCCTAGCTTGGCGCTAGCTAACAAGCGGACACAACGATCATCTGAAGTACCGGTAGCTTCAGGGACTGGAGGCGCCTGCATTTTCTCTCTGCCATCACGACGCGCTGCTAAACTGTTGCAAGGAGGATGCTAGCAAGAGGTCATGTGATCTCGTAGGCCCACTAGTGTGACTGAATCCTGCATCCTAGTGCATCCTAGTGCATTGCCCGTAGGAAGCATGTTTTCCTATAGATAAGTGGGAGGTTAAGTAGCTTTTTCATGGATGGCCAAATGAGGCTGTGTTTGAAGGTGGGACGTCAGGGATATAATTGGCTGTTCTTGATTATACCATTATATGTCACCTTAAAAACTATTTACCTTGCCTTACTTGGTGTAATTATTTTTGGCACAACCTCACATGTGTGACTGTACAGTTTTTTTTCATTTTAAGGTACTATATTAACACTATGGACCTAAAATCACTAAATAACATAAAATCAGAGTAGAAAAAGTTATTTTTTTTACTGTGAAAACCACAAATATGTTTCATGGACCAATTGCATTAGTTATAATGCAAATATAAATTGTTGTTTGCTAAATTGGTGCATAAGTTTTTGAAATTTACAAAGCTATGTGTAACTATTTACATTTAAATGCAGGCAATGCTCAGGGCTCAGCTCATTCCTGCCTGTTCCACATTCAGCCGTCTCCTCCTTGGTTTGCCTCACAACACGACTCCACTACACACTGAACACACCACACCAAACACTACATAACACACTAACTATACACTCCAAACACGCTATATGTCACAAATCTCTCAACTCTCAAAACTCGCTATCTCTGTCGCCGTCTCCAACACATCACTGCTGCTGTCAATCATCCGCTGATGTCCCTCCCACAACTTCCTGTTCCTCAACAACCAAACTTGCTGCTTGGACACTTTCGTGACAAAAGCACATTTTTACTGTTTCTTCCTGCACCAGACATAAAGCAAACATAACGGCAATGTTCGCGAAAAAGCGTGTTGGACATTATTTACCCTAAATCCGTTTTTGGACGTGCCGGTGCGCCCGCTCTGTCAACTCGGTAGGTAACGTTAGGCCGTGTGGGTCGGCTAGCGGCTAGCAGCTAGCTACACACAAACATCCACAGAATCCGATCCCACTTTGTTGACCGCGCGTCTCCGGATCTCCTCAGACCCCAACAGACTCAGTCTGGACTTGTTTAATCTCATTATAATCCACAACAGTCAGTTTAGATGAACAGAACAGAACAGAATGGGACGAAACTGCAGGGAAAATCCCGGTCCAGCTCGCACCGCTGCAGGTATAAATCCGCTTGTGACAAAAGCACATTTTTACTGTTTCTTCCTGCACCAGACACAAAACAAACTTAACGGCAATGTTCGCGAAAAGGCGTGGGCCATGTAGCTAGCGCTAGCTAGCGGCTAGCGCTAGCTACACACAAACATCCAGAGATTCCGATCTCACTTTGTTGTCCGCACGTCTCCGGATCTCCTCAGACCCGAACAGACTTGGACTTGTTTAATCTCATTAATCCACAACAGTCAGTTTAGATGCACAGAACGGAACCGCCTGCAAAATCCCGGTCCAGCTCGTGCCGCTGCAGGTATAAATCCGCTTGTTTTTTTAAGGTATGTCGTGGGCTTGAGCTCTGCAGTGATTGGCTCTGGTGCGCACATGACTGTGGTGGCTCCGGTGGACAATGCTTGCAGAATTTGTAAAGCATTTATGAAATAATTTATTCACGCTATCATTGCAGTCCAAGCAAATGCTTATTGCACACCATTGAACCACGCAGCAGCCATGTTGAAACTCTCAGGTCAGTCTGATCCTGATCCGCAGAGATATTTGAGGAACACACACACACACACACACACACAGACAGACAGAGATTTCTCGCTTTTATAGAGAGATGTGAGGAGTCTCCGGGTGCGTTTCAATATTTTTGGCGAAGTAATTTAAATACTCGATAATGGAAATTTGCACCTCGTCAAGACAACAATGACGATATTATCGCAAACGATATATATCGCCCACCCCTATTTCAAGGCTAGTTTTCAAGATGGCGGCCATTTTTCGACTCAAATTCGCAGTTTTCTGTTAAATTTTATCACACATGAAGTTTCAATTATGCAAAATCTTTTGATACACATCAAAATGTTTTCATCAATCTCAAAATGTTTTCATCAATCTCAAAATGTTGAAAAATGTCTTCATAAAGGCTTTCACACACCTATCTGACTTCCGACCATCGTCAAAAAAGGCAGTCAGACTGATGTCTCCCTGAGGTGGTCAAAAACAAAACAACCACCGACCTGACCATACGTTCTGCGTTTACATGAATCATAATAAGTCTCCATACAGACAGCGCTTATCCATCTTATTACTAGCTAGCTCCCGCTAGTGGAAAATATAGCGCTGACTAGTCAAATTTGGGACACTTGGTTAAATGTTGAATATCTAGATAATGCAGCCCATGAGCTGAAAATGAAGTGCAATACATTTGTCACATACCAGAAATACTGTTTGTAGCTTGGATCAACTCAAAGATCAGGCTGTAATATATTTGATGTTAGTTTGCTAGCTGCTAGCCATTACATTGCACGTAATTGATCAGTTAGCATGGTTGCTAGCAGAGTTATTCCATTACAATCCATGGCGTTATTTCGACTGATTTGCATCCCAGAACACCACAATACTCCTCAAACAAAAAATCAGAAATGGCCAGTGTCACTGCCGATAAAGTTTATTGTGCCGACGGCATGATGTCAAAGCACAACCAGGGCACACTGGTGGCATCATTGCTGTGAGACTCAACATGAGGTTCAGTGTCAGCTAATTAGAGTACTTACCATAGTTGTAGTCTAATAACTGTAGTTATAGCAAGTATAGCTTAGTGTCCCAAATGCTATCTAATTAGCCCTTTATATACACCAACTAGTAGTTTAGTTAGTTGTAATATAGTCCGCCGCACCTGAATTAACAGGATGTGCCAGCGCGGGAAAGCTGAGCCAAGGTTAATGAGGCTTTAATTACCTGGATGGTGTACAGATCAAACTAGATGAATGATCGGGCTAGGTGTAGGGCACTTTGATGTTTGAACCTAGTTGTGTCCCATATCTGAATGTACTTTTGTATTTTGTATGGTTAGGTGGTAAAAGGAAAGCCCCTCGGCCTCAACTATTACACATGATGGCTGCTTCTAATCCACTGAGTTCTGCATCTCAATCTGACTGGAGAAAGTGTTGTCTTTGTCAGACAGATTTAAAGGAAGAATTGAAATCTCCTCCAACTCATTATCCATGTAGTCCTGAGAGCAATGGTTATTCAAATGATTGCCACAACCATACCACCCTTTCAAGCAATCAACCAGTTGCCAGTCAGGTTAGACATGTCCTGGTTGAATGATGGAGGGGGCATTGAGGAAACACCGAGAAGGAACAGTGCAAATTATCACCAAAGCTGTCCTTCTGTCAAACCTCACTGTTCTATTGAAATAAAAAAATATCTATACCAAAAAAAAAGAAAACAAAATGAATAAAGAAAAACATGCACCTACTTAACCTGGGAGGTGTGTCCTGGTATAGTTCAGTTCAAACCAGTGATCATTTCCCATTCATTTTAGATATTCTATTGATATAAAATGTATCAAATGTAACAAAACAAACAAACAAACAAAATACCAAAAACAGTGAGAAAACTATTAAAGGAACTTAGGGCAAGATCACGAAATAAGACTCAATAGCGACACGACGGCTGTTTGGGTAACTGCAGCCATCAGCCAAGCCGGCGCGGGAGCGCGCGTGAACTCTTCACAGCAGTGCAGCTGATGCTGTGACACGGTTATTTGTTTGCTCGCTGTTCACGCGACCGTTTACTGCAAGACTTCCTCGCATACCTCCTCGGAACTACCTTGGTAGCCTACATCAGCGAACAGCATGATGTCAAGAGACGAAGTAAGTAAACTAAGTGTTTATCTTAGTGCAGCTTTAGTATGTTTCTTTGACAACATTAGCGCATCAATTCAGCAAAACGACAGTTGTAATGTAAAGTACGCTTACCTTACACTGGCCAAATGGTTACTAAAGTTCAAATTTCACCAGCCACGGTGAATAACGAGCTAGCGATAACCATTGCTTTGTGATTGAAGCTAATGTGACTGCTAACAATGTTATGGTGTTTGACGAGCATTTGGCTTGTGGCTGCAGCTAATTTCTGACTGTGGTAATTACCAACATAGCTAATATTTATAACATTGGATAAAGCTTGCTAACAAGCTGACATTAGTGTGCAGTCATTATCATGTAACAGCAATATTATGATTCAATATCTCAAGCCACGTGTTATGTACCAGTGCCAGTGAGATCATTTGTGAAATCATTTCCATTATAAGACAATATAAATGGTATGAATAGCACTGCGCCATAACAAAGTAAATACAAGGAAAACACAAATGTCATTATGTCATAACTGGTATTATACTAAGTTGAATCAGAATAAAAATAACATCAAATAAAATCAAAACATCACTTTGAGGATTACTAAAGTTATTCTTATTAGTATTGTTCTCAATGTTTTTTGTTTCAGGATTTGGAATTGACTCTGGAAGGAGTGGCACACATGGAGATGTACTGCCTGGATGAGGGTACACTGCGTCTGGTTAGGATGACGTGGAACAACATCTTTGCTCTGGAGGACAGCCAAGATGTGGGCAGCGATAACCGAGAGTTTTGGTTCCCTGCCTACGGGCGATTTACGATCTGGCAGGATGGGCATCAGAGAAGAGGGAACTGAAGGCCGAAACAGAGCTGCTGTGTTCTTTGTATCTGGTTAAACTTCCCTGACCCCTTTGCAAACTACACAGGTTACAAAGAAGCTCCATTTAGGGTGCCTGACTAATATTTTCTCCTGTTTTGTATTCCTGTGACCACAATACCTAAAAAAAAAACAATTTCTTAGCCAAAGATTACACTTTCATCCAAAAATAAAAACTATTTATGTACATTATGTATTTTTATATTTATTTTCAAAGTTTACAGTATTTTTCAAATTTGCAGTATGTACAAAGTTTTATTTTGTATTTTTTTTACATGTTTATAATAAAATAAATGTGTGGTAAACAAGACAGTCTTGTCTTCTCTCTTTTCTTGCTCACATCTCTGGATCATGTAGCTGAGGCCTTTATGGAGAGAAGAGAACAGTAGCGTTAGAACACATGCCAATGCTCCATAATCAAATCTGGTAATTATTATGTTATATTATAACATTTTACAATGTTTTGTCTATATTCTGAAAAGATTGAAATTCCTAATGACCAAAACTTAGAAAGTGAAAACATACTAACCCCTCAGACACTGGTTCAATTGGTGATAATCGATGAGAGAGTTTAGCAGCTGTTCGCTTGCTGGGTGTTGATGCTCTCATCTCCTTACTTCCCCGAGTAGCAGCTTCAGGAGTCTGCTTCTTCTGATAGCTGGAAGAAGCAATATTTTAAAAAGTTAGAGTCTCAGTCAGCGAGCTGGCTGTGACTTTGCTACCTTGGTGTCTTTTCTCTTTGGTCAGAACAACTATGGCCATGCAATGTTTGACTGTAACAATAATAATATCAAAATACATGCCTCAGTCAGTACTATTGTGTGTTTCACTTTTACAAACAATTTCTCCTGCTTTACTTACAACGTAATGTATAATGTCTGGAGCAATCTTGTGTGTATGGTACAACACGAGAAAAATAAAGGCTAAAAGCTCTATTGATGATTTGAGACCACTCTTTTAGCCCACCCACCCCAAAGGACTCAACCACACAGACGTGCTTCACAAGCAAGGTCGTAATAATAATAACAATAATAATAACTTTATCAGACCTGTAGACACGCACAATATCAATTATTATATAGCACCACCTGAGCTCGTTTACATTGTGCACTTCACGGTTAGCTCTAAACTGCCTTTTATTCAGCTACATCACAACAGTATCATCAACTGGTCAACACAATAGCCCCCAAGCCATGGCCTGTAAATACCGTTACTGTACACCCCAAATACTGTATTTACCAGGGACAGGAACGAGACGGGAGCCGGTGCTGTGTGTATGATATATTTCACTGTAGAGATTGTAAAGCCCACTGAGGCAATGTGATTGTGATTTTGGGCTATATAAATAAAATTGATTTGATAGCCGTATCCCCTACACTCACGAAGCAGCCGGGAAGCCGGCTCGCTGTGTGTAGCTAGCGGCTAATATGACTACACAGACCCAAACAAACCGTTAGCCTGTTGCTACAGCCAGCTGCTAACATCACCTCCCGGATACAAGTTGGGCTTTCGGTCCCATATCTAAAAGGGCATATTTCTAACTATTCGGTTTCAGACTGAAGGACCGTGGAAAATGCGCAGTCTGTAACTTCTCAGTGTTACAAGCAGTGGACTAAGTTACATGTTAGCGGCTAGCGCTACGTTAGCCGCTAACGCTACGTTAGAAGCAGACGCTACTTTGCACTTTAGCTCACTCCGAGTCCTCGGTGATCTCATAAGATTTTCAAATCAAGCTCTAAAAATGACCTGTAATGTATTCTTACCTGGTTACAAGGAAATTAGCCATGTCAGCATCCGTTTTCAGTCCCAGTTCAAGCTGAAGCTGCCTCCATGAGTCGAAGGCATATCCAATGTATATTCGCGTGCCAGCCCGGCTTTAGTCATAACTTCTTTAAGACTCACGACTTGCTACTGATAAAAACCTTCGTTTTCTTCTTCATATTACTTTTTAGTGGACTTTGTGTGGTGGTGGGTCGTTTTCCGGCCGTAGCAGAGTCCATAACAACACAAACAGTATTTCCGGTCCACCGCGCTTGTCTTCTTCCGGTCTCCAAGACGTCGAGGACGCGCGTTCAGCGTCAAATAACGTCACGTCCGCAGGGCTGCGCGGGAAATTCGGACCCCGAATAGCAGTACATCATGCAGCACACAGCCTGTTCAAGGCAATGGGGAGATATGTGTGTGGGCTCATTCTTTTTGGTTTTGAACGCTTCATCACCCATTAGCATTAAAATAATTATAATGAATGTTTATTTTTTCACAAATCCTGCCCTAAGTTTCTTTAACTAAACTAACGAAAATTTGGACAAAAAGGCGTTATTTTTGCCATTCATTGCCGTCTATCTTCACAATTTAACAAATTTTTTGACTTTTTATCGAAGAGTTGAAAAGCTCATATCCTTTAACCTATATATAAATATCAAGATCATCAAAATGTGATTATCCAATCTCAATCCAGGTCAAATACCAAGTCTAATGGCTTTCAATGGCAGTTGTATTGGAAATTGGCGGCCATATTGAATTTTCTTTTTGGAAAAAGTGGTTCCCAAAGAATATTTGTGCCAAGTTTGATGCTTGTATCACAAAGTGAACGATCATCTCACTAATCTGCCGGACTATTGTGGGAAGCATTTTGGAACTTCTGCAAAACTGAAACTGCACGAGAAACTTCACTCAGAGCGAGACAAAGCGTTTCTCTGTGACGTTTGCTGCAAAACGTTCTACACGATAGGTGAGCTGAAGGTTCACCTGAGAACACACACCAAGGTGACGATCACAACTGAACTAGAAAAGGTTCTGTGGACTCAGGAGACTTTAACTACGGGACCTCACAGACTGCATTGGAATGTTTGAGGCCTCATAGTCATAGTTGTACTGTAAAATATTGACTTCAGCTGTTGTTTATTACATTTTGAGCGTTTCTGCCTAAAATAACTGGACTTGTTCCTGGAATCATAACTGATAGATAAATAAAGCTGCAACAGAAACAAACACTGAAGCCTCTTTAAAGCAAATATTAGGTGGATTCTTATTTACTTCTTCTGTTATTCTGTGATATTTTATCAGTTAGAGCCTCTAACAGGTCGTCAGTTCATCTGAAGCCAGCGAGAAAAATCATTCTTTAAAAACTGACTTTAAAACTCCGAGAAACATCTGACTGTAACACTTAGCACTTTATATTAAAAGATTCCTGTTAAACAATCAGTTTATCACTGATGTTCCTGTAAACAACCACCAGAGGGCGACATGAGCTCTGCACATATTTAGTTTTCAGAACTGCACTAAATACACTTCTGAGGTATTTGTACTTTACTTGAGTTTTTCCATTTCTGCAAATATGTACTTTTTACTCCACTACATTTGTTGAAAAACTGTTTTAGTTACTTTACAGATTACATGCTGCCTCAGAGCTGAATCAGTACTTTTTAAATTCATTTATTTGATGAACAATCAGATTAAACACATCTTATATTCATACAAATAATCTGAAAAGTGCTGAATAGACTTTAGTATTCAGTGAGAGAGTGGTGAGAGAAGGTGACAGTCTCAGTGTTATAAACTCAGCTATCAGTCTGGTTTTCTGCTCTACGTCCCTGACTGACCACATGAACTAGGCTGGTAGAGTCCATACAGCACTGACTGTATCACTAGCAGAACAAACATTCTTAGTTCATGTTTCTCATGTCACATTCTCAATGACAGGTGGTGTTCGTTTCAACTATTGTTAGTGGTTACATGCAGGTTAAACAATATATGCATCATACAGGAAACAGACTGCAACAACTCCTGAGACAGGATGTGGTATTCATTTAACCACTTCTCCTTTCACATACAAACACACAGGGTTATAGAAATGTCACACAAGAGTTTAACTAATATTGTTCCATCACATCCCTCGTGTCAAACCTTCTCAAACACCTGTCTATGTTGCTGTAGCTCACAGACACGTCTCTCTAATAGGAACACCTGAGACAACTGCAGGACAGTCAGCACAGCCATCATGACACTTGCTCATCGAGGCTATGTTACTGCGGTGAAAGACAAAAATAAAGAACTAAGACAAGAGACGAGGACAGAAACACAGTGAACCACAGCTGTGGGCGTCACAGGAAGCAGCGTCTAACATGTGATTTACTGGAAACAGCTCAAAGTGAAAGTTGAGTTCAGTCCTGGTGTCAGTGGACGGTCAGCAGCAGCAAAGTGACGACTGGCTGTGAACTGATGTCCTCCATGTGTTTCTGAAGTGAAGCTCAGTAAAGAGGACTTTGTGCTTGTTGTAGTTGTGACAGGAAGATGAAGATGTTTGTGGTGTTTGTGATCCTCGTGCACGGTAAGATAACCTTCCTCCCTCTGATCTGATCGTCACCTCGGTCCAACATCATAATAATTATTAATTTTATTTGAAGGCGCCTTTCAAAGCACTCAAGGACACCACACATAACTACAACAGTACAACAAAAAGAGAGGACAATGTAGTGCAAATGAATAAATAAATAAGAGGATGCAATTACATGGTGCCAGCTCAGCACAGAATTCACACCCTGCAGTCCTATACAGGAAGTCAACCAGGCAGCGTTAGGCAGGGTTGAGCTTCCGGGGTGAGAATAGTGCAATAGAGTGAGCTCACTAACACACATTGTGCATAAAAAGTCTGAAATCTTTGAGTTGAACTCGATAAAAATGTGTTGAGTGTTGTGTTGTGTTGATATTTGTGTTGAGTGTAGAAGACTGTACAGTCACACTGTCCTCAGTTTTATGGCCTGTTGCAGCAACTGTACGGGACAAAGTCCACACAAATGATCCATTGAAACTCATTTATTAGTTTGGTACTGAAGGTGTGTCATGTTTTATAGCACTACAGCAGGCACGTGCACACATCGGGCCAAAGGGGTGCTTGAGTCCCTGCCCCTTTTTTGTGTGTTTTTTTAATGAATAAATAAATTCCTGTTGTGCATAGAGATGTAAAAAAAAACACGACAGTGTAAAAACATCCAGCCCATTGTGCTGTATAGTAGTGAAGTCCAGTGGTGGACAGTAGCAGAGTAAATTTACTTGAGTACTGTACTTAAGTACATATCCAGAGGATTTGTACTTTACTTGAGTATTAGATTTCTTTGGTACTTATTACTCTTACTTGAATACATTTCCAAGACAAATATTTTTACTTTTACTCCAGTTAATTTCTAGGAAGGCTGAAAAGCACTCGTTACTTTCAGGTCTGCTCTTTTTTTCTTTTTTTTTCTAAAATACTATTGGACACGAGCTGTGTTTGTCAAAGAAGGAAACCTATCACAGTGCACGCTCTCCACTGGGATCTACGTAAAAGCAGAAATACGTCATCCCTCCCCATAAGGATACCACCAAAGTAGCCACGCTCTCGACTGCGTTTGTTAACACAAAAACGCGACTTTGGCTGCATCAGGAGAACAAAGACAATCCGCTGAGTCTCAGTCTGAGTCTGATAATGATCCGGAGCAGGAACCTTAGGAAACCCCTTGGCCTTACCTGGACTCCATGTTTGAGTTTAACAGAGTAAAAAATGTGGACACAAATCAAATCAAATCAATTTTATTTATATAGCCCAAAATCACAATCACATTGCCTCGATGGGCTTTACAATCTGTACAGTGAACAACATCCTCTGTCCTTAGACCCTCGATTAGAGTGAGGAAAAACTTCACATGTTGATGGAAAAAAAAAACCTTTTAACAGGGTAAAAAAAAACAAAAAAAACAATAGAAGAAACCTCAGGAAGAGCCACAGAGGAGGGATCCCTCTTCCAGGACGGACAGACATGAAATAGATGTTGCGTGTACAGAAAAGAGCAACAATTCACAGTTTACAAGTTAAGCTACATTACAACAGAGAGTCTGATACAAGTTATGTAGAGTGAGTGGATCCAGGAGACGACCGAGCAGGACGAGGCATCACTAAGTGGAGCCCGAGCCAGACGACCTCCTGTCCACCATGCTGACCTGGAAGAGGGCAGGACACACAAGATCAATAGTAACAGACAGAGAGAGGCATCAAGGTTAACATAAATATAGATATGAGGAGATAGTGAAGCAGAGGAGAGCAATGATCCAGCAGAGCCCGGGGTGTGATGATCCAGATCAGTCAGTATTTCAAGGCAGCAGGAGCCCCGAAACGGTAGATGGTCCCAGGGGGCCGTGGTCCATCAGAAGGGAGGCTGAAAGAAAGAGGGGAGGAGGAGAAGCTATAGAGAGTGTAGAGAGTGGCACAGCTTGCAGCTTGTGGGAACAGAAAACAAAACAAAGGTTAGAGAAATGCAGTATTGATCAGAATAAACAGATTGTTTCTCGTCGGCAGCACAGTGTAAATCTAGTACTATAGGAACTCATAGAGACTGACGCCGACCCACTGAAGAAGCTTGCAGTTGATATCAGGGCTAATTAAAGGCTAAATGGAAGAAGTGAGTTTTGAGTTTAGATTTAAAGGCGTCAACAGAGCCAGACCGTCTGATGTCAGCTGGGAGGTTATTCCAGAGGAAAGGAGCCCGATAGGAAACAGCCCTGCAGCCAGCTGACTTCTTCTTTATCCTGGGAACCATCAGGAGCCTTGAATTTTGAGAGAGCGTAATGCCCGAGTTGGAATATATGGTTTAATTAGATCTGACATGTACGACGGGACAAGGCCGTGTACAGTTTTGTATGTCATCAGCAGCACCTTAAAGTCTGATCTTAGATGCACTGGGAGCCAGTGCAGAGATGCTAAGATTGGTGTAATATGATCAAATTTTCTTGTACGTGTTAAGACTCTGGCTGCAGCATTCTGAACCATTTGAAGACTTTTGGTGCTCTCGCGTGGAAGACCTGAAAATAAGGCATTGCAGTAATCCAGCCTAGACGAAACAAAGGCATGAATCAGGATCTCTGCATCCGCGGTGGACAGGAAGGACCTAACTTTAGCTATATTGCGCAGGTGGTAGAAGGCGATCTTGGTTATTTCTTTGATGTGCTGATCGAAGGAGAGTGTAGAATCAAAAGTAACACCTAGATTCTTGACGGTTGAGCTTTGAGAAATAACACAGTTGTCGAGAGTTACAGTCACCTGATCAACATGGTGTCTCTGTTTGGCGGGGGCGATGACCAGCAGTCTTTTTTCGGAATTTAGGAGCAGGAAGTTTTCTGACATCCACTTCTTCACTGCATATAGGCAGGTCTCTAGTTTCGTGATTTGCGATTTGTCATCAGCTTTTAAGGGCACATACAGCTGAGTGTCGTCCGCATAGCAGTGGAAATGTATTCCATAGCTCCGAATAATTTGGCCGAGAGGTGAAATATATAAAGAGAAGAGCAAAGGGCCCAGAACAGAGCCCTGGGGAACTCCATACTTCACAGCAGTAAGACTGATGACGTACCATTGTAGGAAACACATTGTGTTCTTTCGGACAGGTACGATTTTAGCCAGGCTAGGGCCAGGCCAGAGATGCCAAAATGACTTTCAAGTCTGTCTGACAGTATGCCATGATCTATAGTATCAAATGCTGCGCTGACATCCAGTCATGAGAGATGAGTTAACAATATTTAACATTGTAGGTCCCAGTGCTGGCCATAGTTCTTTAAACAGTTTTGTCTGAAAGGGGTCCAGGACGCAGGCAGCTGGTTTAGAGGATGAGACAATTTTAGACAGTATCTCAAGGGAGATATTTTCAAAAGTGTTTAGAGCTGAGACTAACTGAGAATCGGCAGCAGGAAATTTTTTGACAAAGTTTGACGAGGAAGCCAGAGATGATGAGTTAATTTTAATTCTGATCTCATCAATTTTATTGCAAAAGAGGGTCAGATGGCTTATTTAAGTGAATATTGAAATCCCCAATGATTAGGATTTTATCTGAGCGAGTCACAAGATCTGCAATAAATTCACTAAGTTCTTCTAGGAACTGGGAGTAAGAGGTCTGTACAGTACAACCAGGTGAAGCCTGTTCCCTGGACAAGGCTGTTACTATTTGATGAGGATGGTTTTAAAACCAGAGCCTCAAATGAAGTAAATTTAATATCCTGGTTGGAGCTTAGGCTGAGAATAGATCTGTAGATTAGAGCTACACCTCCCCCCTGTTTAGAGGCCCGAGCAACATGGGCGTAGTTATAGTCAGGAGGAGAGGCTTCATTTAATGGCAGAAAGGTATTAGGTTTCAGCCATGTTTCACATAAGCCAATCATGTCCAGCTTATGCTCAGTCATCGGAGCTTTGGCAATATTGTTGTTGAAACTTTCATGCCAATAAAGCCCCTTTGAATTGAATTGAATTGAATTGAAAAAAAACTGAGAGAGAGAGAAGCTGCTGCCTCACTGAGAACTCCACCACACACATAGATGAGACGGCTAACAAGTCGCCTTCCACTTATTCAATATGATATATGCTTAAACATGAGTCATATTTCAGAAAAGCACTCATTTGTCCTTGTTAAGCTAACTGCTTGTTAATGAGAGTTAAGAATAATCTAATCCAACAGCTGTCTGTGTCGGCTGTGTATCTAAACTTCTTCCAGATATTGAGTTTACTGTGACTTTGCTGTTGTAAACATTGTTGTTCCTACTAACAGTCACAGTAGTTATTTCTTCAAACTGTCACACTTTTAGATGTGTTGCCTGTATTTCTAGTTTGCACCTGCTCGCCCATGATTTTCTTTTTGTTATGCAAGCTGTGTTAATGTGTAACCTTGGAAAGTCAGGAAAGTGGTCTAGGTTATTGTCTAGCTAATATAGGTCTAAGGCTACGTTAGCTGTGTGTGTGTGTGTGTGTGTGTGTGTGTGTGTGTGTGTGTGTGTGTGTGTGTCTGTGTGTGTGTGTGTGTGTGTGTGTGTGTGTGTGGAACCAAGCAGTGATGATACTGTACCGTTTTATATGCTGGCTTGTTGTAGGGTAGTAATTAGATGAATGCTTCTGCAAAGATTATAATGTGGCTGGTTTACTGTCATGGAAGTGCCGAGTTCAGATTGCTGGAACACGTCACAGATGTGATGTTGTGTTGCTCCTCCATGATCTTGTTCTTTAAACTATCTCAACGTAAGTCATCGGTGTCTCTGAGTCTTCATCTCATCTAAACAGTCAAGCGAGCTGAAATTCCACTGCAATTCCTCTGCAGATGATGAAGACGTTTGGTTCTTGTACAGAGAATCAGCAGGACTGAAGGTTCAGCTTCCTGTCTGTCAGTCTGAAGCTGCTTCATGCTCACACAAACTGGACCAACAGCTCTGAAAACTGTGAGGAAACTGAAGCTCCTCCTCTTTCCTCAGAAGTGATCTGTGGCAGTCTGACTTCATTCCAGAGAGCTGCTTTAACAAACTCTGGAGCTCAACTCTGAACTGACAACGGCTGACGGGTCAACAACAGTCTGTCGCCCAGAGAGTCACCAGACTCTGTTAACAAATGAATTAATCAGTATTTACATCATACGGAATATTGATCGTCCATTAGTCAATTTTGTTTTCAACTGAAGGCTGCTTACACACACACACACACACACACACACACACACACACGTCTGTGTGAGATATTAAAGATAATATCCACAAACGTATCAAAACAAGACATGTTGGACCTGTTTGTTCACATTCCAGCAGCTGCTTCACTGGAAACAGCTCAAAGTGAAAGTTGAGTTCAGTCCTGGTGTCAGTGGACGGTCAGCAGCAGCAAAGTGACGACTGGCTGTGAACTGATGTCCTCCATGTGTTTCTGAAGTGAAGCTCAGTAAAGAGGACTTTGTGCTTGTTGTAGTTGTGACAGGAAGATGAAGATGTTTGTGGTGTTTGTGATCCTCGTGCACGGTAAGATAACCTTCCTCCCTCTGATCTGATCGTCACCTCGGTCCAACGTCATGTCTTTAATGTGGATCTGTGTCATCTTCACTTCATCAGTGTGTTTCAGCTGCAGGACCATGTTTTCTTCACAGAAACACATGAAGAACAGATTAAAGGCAGCAGATGTTCACTGTGTCTTTAAACCCTGATGAATGTAGAAGACTGTACAGTCACACTGTCCTCACTTCTGTTCTTCAGGATTAGATCCCTGCAGCTCGCTCACATTCTGATGGCTTCTGTTCACAAACGTAATAATGATGCTTTGCTGACAGCAGCGTCACATGTGGATGTAAATGTTGGCCTTCATTCACACAGAGTCTGAGTTGAGCTTTAGCAGCACAGTTTACAGGCTGCACACACTGCAGAGGACCACATTCACTCATGACATGAAATAAGGCTGCTGTCATTGACCCTCTCTGTCTGTGTGACCTCACAGTTTCCCAGCATGCCTCAGCTGTGGAGGTGTATGAGGGGGACCCATTTGTCCTGCTGCCCTGTGACTTTCCTGCTGATGACGTGGATGACCCCTCAGTGGTGTGGAGCCGCTACGATCTCAATCCTTCAACTGTCCACCAGCGTCAGCAGGAAGGTGACGAACTTAAAGACCAAAACCAGCTTTACAGCGGCCGAACATCCATGAAGACTGACGCTCTGAAAACTGGAGACCTCAGCCTCAATCTGACAAAACTCCACCTCTCTGACAGCGGCTCCTACACCTGCACCGTCAGATGGTTCATTAGGGGGAGACAGAGAGAACGGAGAGTGATGGACGTACAGCTGCAGGTCAAAGGTCAGCAACTAACCCTAAAACCTCCTGTAGATACAGATCAGAGGTCAGAGGTCAGCAACTAACCCTAAAACCTCCTGTAGATACAGGTCAGAGGTCAAAGGTCAGCAACTAACCCTAAAACCTCCTGTAGATACAGGTCAGAGGTCAGAGGTCAGCAACTAACCCTAAAACCTCCTGTAGGTACAGATCAGAGGTCAGAGGTCAGCAACTAACCCTAAAACCTCCTGTAGATACAGATCAGAGGTCAGAGGTCAGCAACTAACCCTAAAACCTCCTGTAGATACAGATCAGAGGTCAGAGGTCAGCAACTAACCCTAAAACCTCCTGTAGATACAGATCAGAGGTCAGAGGTCAGAGGTCAGCAACTAACCCTAAAACCTCCTGTAGATACAGATCAGAGGTCAGAGGTCAGAGGTCATGTTCTTTATGTTTCTGGTTCCCACAGAACGATTCCCATCCTGGGCCAAAGCTCTCCTGGTTCTCCTGGTTCTTGGACTTCTTGTTGGAGCTCTTTTAGTACATTTTAGGCAGTATTTCATGTCAGGTATGTCACTACTACTACACTACCCATCATGCACCTGGGCAGCATCTTTACTCTGGTAGCTCCCTGACTGTTGAGACAGACTGTAAACAGTGAGGTCTGGGACTATAAAAGAAGGATAAGACAGTGAGGTCATGTTACCATCACAGTTCCTGCTGCTGTCTGTTCAGCTGATGTTGTGGTTTGTTGTCCTCTCAGTCTACCAGGTGGAGGTGGATTCAGGGGCGGAGTCTGTCCAACTGCCCTGCAAAACCATAGTTCACCTACCTGAATACGCTAAAGTGATGTGGAGGGACGAAGATGATGATGTGGTCCATGTGTATCAGAACGGTTCTGACCAGCCTGAAGAACAGGACAGATATTACAGAGATCGAACAGAGATGAAGAGAAAACTGCTGGAACCTGGAGACCTCAGTCTGACCCTGAAATACCCCAGAGACACAGACAGTAACACCTACACCTGCACCGTCTACAACAGGGAGGAAGACATCCTGATGAAGAAAGATGTGAAGCTGTGGGTCAAAGGTCAGTTGTCTCTCTCTGTTTCTCTCTTAGTGAGTGTGGATGTGCATTTCAGTGAGCGAGTGTGTTTCTATCTTTTGTGTGTCCGTTTGTTAGATTTATTTCTGCAGTAGTATTCTGTGCTGTAGTTTTAGTGGATCAGTATCAATCGTCCTCAGCTGGAGACGCTCACACACAGACACAGAATCAAACTTTGTCTGACTGTTAATTGCTCTGTGGAGGATTGCAGTCCAGCAATCAGAGAAAAAGTCTGTTATGACGGTATAAAGTCCAAATCTAGGATGAACAATGGAGTGGTTATTTTTCTGGACAGTATTGATAAAGTCAGCACGGTTGTTGAACGAGGTGTAGTGATCCAGGACACCTTTGTTCAGGTGGTACCGCTGGTTCATCCAGCCAGAAACATCATTCTGTCCAGAGTTCCTCCGTTCATTAGTAATGAAATGTTGCAGAGAGAACTGGAGAGACACGGACAGTTAATGTCTCCAGTCAAACTGATTCCTCTGGGCTGTAAACCTCCACACCTGAGACATGTTGTCTCCTTCAGAAGGCAGGTCTTCATGGTTCTGAAGAACACTGAGGAGTTCAACTGGATGTTGAAGTTCACAGTGGAGGATTTTGATGATACTGTTTATGTGTCTTCTGAGAGGATGAAATGTTTTGGATGAATGAGTCAAATAGTTACTTCTTCTTTTTCCTGCTTTGTTCACTCTTTTCTGTTTTACACCTTGTTTCTCTGCTATGGGAGACATAAGAACAGGCAGCTTGAATATAAATGGAGCAAGGGCTGATGGGAAAAGGGCGTCTCTTTTCAAGCTGTGTTCTCTCAACAAGCTGGATGTTATTTTGGTACAGAGACACACAGTACTGCTGATAACCAGACTGACTGGAGGACAGAGTGGACTGCTGAAACCTTCTTCAGTCACAAACCAGTAACAGTTGTGGGGCTGGACTTGTTGTTTCCACAAACTTTCTTCCTCAGTCTGTAGAAAGTGAAGAATTTATTAAAGGCCGTCTGTTAAAAGTGAGAGCAGTGTGTGAAGACGTAAAGATGGTGTTTATTAATATTGATGCTCCGGCTGTGGGAGTGGAGAGAGTGGTGTTTCTCCATGTTTTAAATGAAGTGATTGATAAATGTAATAATGAGGAATATGTATTTATGGGTGGAGGTTGTAACAGTACTGAGGACAGCAGGTCAGACAGGAACCATGCAGAGCCTCACGCTGCCTCTCACACTCGTCTGCTTCACCTCATGGAGGCTCAGGAGTTGTGTGATGTGGGGAGAGACAAAACACCTGGACACAAAGAACAAGTGCTTCTATATTCAACCTTTAAGGGTTCTATAGCTTGGTATGTATTTGGCACCCTCAAATGGTTCAATATAGAACCGCTTCAGAGGGTTCATTTAAAAGAATCCTCGGGGTTCTTTGTGGCGAGACAAAATGGTTCAATATAGAACCTTTTAAAGTTTCAATAAATATCCCAAACCTTTTATTCCCTTACTGCTTTGGTTGGCCACATTTTTGTTAAATAATTCTACAGAATTACCATGATATGAAGTTAATTGACTACTACTACTACTACTACTACTACTAATTTAAATCAAATAACCAATAACCTTTAATATTTAAAACCTAAATAACATATAGTCAGTCCTTTTCCACTACCAACCTATTGCAGATTGAAGAAAAAAGAGAAAGATGGTTTCAAATTGACTGTATTGAACATCAAAAAGTAGTTGCACCATATAAAAACAATACAAAACACAACATGAATCGTAGGTTACATTACATATATAAAATATTACAGTGATAAACCAGGCAAAATCACATAACAGCTGCTGAAATAGAGTCATTGAGTGCATCAATTCAGCTTTTACACAACTTTCTTGGTGAGAACTGCTCCACTTTAAACTGACACTTAAAAGCTTCAATTCCCCAAAATAAAGATTTTTACTAGAAGGAAAAATATCCAACAAAAACTGATTCTGCAAAAAAGTTGTATAATTTCATATGTGATTTTAACAAGGCTCAGTACCATGCACACAGTAATTAAAATATATTAGCAACACATGCACCAAAATACAATTTCAGTTAAAATAGATTAGATAGATAGATTTAAATATTAAAATATCACTGGGCAATCCTCATACATTTGGAATTACCAATAAATGTTACTGAATAATAGTGACGGGTTAAATGCAAGCAGCAAAAACAAAAGAACAGTCGGTAAAGATTTTAATCTCAGCAAAGACTTTGTTGAATATGAATTTCATCATTCACTGTGAAAGCTGATGTACATTTTGAGAAGTGGAATAGACACTCTTTTCTTACCATTTCTTAGTTTGAACAAATAATGTTCTACAAATGACAGTGTGTGTTTCATCTGTTCAGCCGAGTCGCTCTCTCTCAGGTCTGTGATTCTCAGAGTGCAGTCGTTGTTACCACAGTTATACTGCACACAACTTAAATACCTCGCTTCATTTTTCAGATCCACATAATTCTCATTCTGCACTGTCCTGAACCAAAATCTGTTCTCAACTCTCTTTACAGAGGATGGGTATCTGTAGCTGCAGCTAATGTCCACTGTTGATCCTTTTAAGGCACAGATCTCAGTAGAGCTGTAAGTGACTCCATCTCCATTGCTCTTGTACCAGGTACAAGTAGCTGCTGGGTTAGCATCACTGCTACCGGTCAGAGTCACTGAACTGCCCTCCACTATCTCAGCAGAAGGACTCACTGACACAGAGGGAAGCTTTGGAGCATCTGGAGGAGATATGAACACATTTTACATTTCATTTTAAAATTGCAGATGAGTTTCAGATGAATAACAAATGAAACACAATGAGGAAACATTAGTTATAAAGTAGGTGATGCAGTTTGATTCAACCCTTTGCAACATATATTAAATATAACTACTGGCTGTGTTGGCTTTAGGGATCCACATGAGGCACATTTGAGAATAAACTAAAGCTAGTTCATCTTACTTTTGATTCAAATTAAAAACACAGAGCACACAAAGACTCAAAATGTCTCATAGGTCATCAGTGCTGAAGGAAGCAGATCTGTAGGAGCACTGCATGAAGCAGTGTCCCACTTTACATGAAAACACTGAACACCTTCAGTTAAAGTGTGGAGAGAGTCCAGGAAATACAGTTTCCAGGGGAAAAAGACAAGAAGAAAGTTTCTGTTACTTCATACTTATCATATATAACGTTGCATTACACTGCACTTTGTGTACTGTGAGACTACATGAAGCTGGTAATACTTGCAGTCGTTTTTACAACGCTGATTTAACCACTTCAACCAGTAACGGTCACTGTACCTCTCACAACACGTGCGGGAGTTGCTCCTGTGCTAACAAAAGTGTCACAATAACAATGACGTTGGTGTTTCAAATGGTTAGCTCGTCACACTATAACACAAACAAACTCACAGATCGACGCAGCTCCTGGATTCTGAGAGGTTAAATTACTGTTTTGTCAGTGGAGTCTGGTGGCTAACGTTAGTTAGCTAGGTTAGCTAGGTTAGCAACTGTAACGGCAGAAAACGAACGCTCAGTCTCCAGACAGCCGTTGGCACTGAACGGTCCTCGCTCGTGCACATTCAGTGAAGACGGTGCTGCCGGTCACTGTCAAAAGACCGCGAGACTGTGTGATCCTCCGTGAACACACCTGCCGACTGAAGAGCAGGTGGCTGCTAGATACACCTGTATGTTTCTGTGGCTCCGCCTCCTCCACTTTGAGATATATATACTGAATGAATGATACAGTCACATGTCGGATTCACCGTTAATATGAAATGCCAACGAGGAGAATGTAGCTGCAGAGAATCAGCAAATGATGAAAATGATTTTGTAATTAAAAAATAAAAGATATGGGGCTTCCGGTGACGTCATGGTAGGAACAACAGCCTGATCCTCCGGCTGCGGGAAGAAACCCTCAAAAACCAGTCAATTCAGTATTTTAATTTAATTACTCGCCTCTTACTGAGGCCAGAATGTCATATCTAAGAAAAGAGACAGAAAAAAAAGGCAAAGCGGCTAAAAAAGACGAGAAACGAGACCAAATAGTCACCGCTTCACCCACACACGATACTGACGCAGAGGAGAAAATGGCTGCTGTGCTTGCTGAACTTCGTGACCTGCGGAAAGAACATTCAGAGGCCGTTAAAGAGACGAAGACCACCCTATCTAGGGTTGAATCCACTCTCGAAGACGTACTGCAACGTACAACAAGGTTGGAACAACAAGTAACAAATGTGGAACAGAGAATAAGTGACTCGGAAGACAAAGCACTCCGACACGAGAGAGCCATTCGCTATTTGCTTCAAAAAGAAGCTAAACTGTCTGCTAAGTGTGAAGACCTCGAATCCAGGGCAAGGCGGAATAATCTGCGCATTTACGGTGTGAAAGAGGGAGAGGAAAAGAACGATATGATTAAGTTCATATCCAACTTGATGCGCTCTTCGCTTGAATTACCGGAAGATTTTGACCTGTGTCTGGAGAGAGCTCACCGCTCGCTGACCATGAAACCGAAGGAACCCGCCCCCCCGAGATCCATCATAATCCGGTTCTCCGACTACAGAGCCAGGGAAACGGTACTTCAACACGCCTGGAAAAAACGCGGGGTGACATATCAAGGACAGAAGATTTTCTTCGACCAAGATTACACATCGGATGTACAGAAGAAACGTAAACAGGTACGGGAGGTGATAAAACAGCTTAAAGAAAAGAAAATAAAAGCCCAATCACCGTTCCCTGCCCAGCTGAAAATCTACCTGGATTCTGGCATGAGGACCTTTACGACCCTTTCGGAGGCGGCCCCCACACTCAGGAAGATGGGAATTAACGTCAAAGTGGATGAACGGGAGGATTTCCAGAGGGAGCTGCTGCGTGATCCCCAGGCCACGGCTTCAGCATCAAATAGAGCGGGCCCTTTACCGATGAGCAACAGGGACTGGCAGACCTTTGTTCGAGGTGATGACTGAATAGCAAACAACTCTGAGAGGTAAACAGACTGATAATAAACTGTAAAATAGCATTGCCAATGGACCAGGTTTACAGGTTCCCTTGTTCGGTACTTGGTCCTACTTGACTGGTTTACTCAAAAAGAAAACAACTGAAAAAAAAAAAAACAGGGTTTCTCCTTCAGAGGACGAAGGGTATCTTTATTTTTACTTATTTTTTTATTTTTTTATTTTTTTTTATTTTTTTTTTTATTCATTCTTCACTCATAGGCGACTCTGTAAATAGTCGCAGTAGCACTAAGTGTCTCACTCGGAGAGCTCTTTGTTACCACTCACCGTCTTTACCGAAGCTGGTTAGCAGGATGTTCGTGCAGCCAGCTGGGTTTTTGGAAGTTAGTTCTCTTTTGTTTGTATATACAAGTTCTTTCTGTTCATCACGTTCAATGCTTGATCATATCATAGCAACAGATATGCAGTCATATTTTGTGTCTCAGGTACTTAACAGGTGCACTATGCTGAAACTGAGGTTTGGGTGGAGAATAGTAATCGAGGATAGGATGAACACTTTTGCCATACATACATGAACAACTTAACCGTAATCACGTATAATGTCCATGGACTGAACCATCCTATTAAAAGGAAAAAAATATATAGTCAGTTAAAAAAATTACATTGTTCAATTGCCTTGTTACAAGAAACACATTTACCAGAAGGAGAATATAAAAAATTAAAAAGAGAATGGGTGGGTCAAGTATTCAACTCATCTTTTGGTAAAAAAAGGGGAGTGGCAGTCTTAATTAACAGAACACTAACCTTTTCCTCTGAAAAAGTAATTCAGGATAAATTAGGGAGGTTTATTATGGTTGTGGGTGCAATAGGAGAGGTGGAGATGTCTATTTTGAACCTGTATGCCCCAAACGAGCCAGATCAGAAGTTCTTTAGGGAAATTGCAAATGTCATTGCAGACAATGCTAAGGGCATCATGATAGTCGGGGGAGATTTCAATGCTGTACAGGATGGAAGGCTAGATAGGATGCCAGCAGAGGGAGGACCTCAAACAATAAAAACCAAAACACTAAATAGTATGATTTCAGAATTAGGACTTATTGACCCTTGGAGATCTAGAAACCCTTCAGGAAAAGACTTTAGTTTTTTCTCTAATGTACACAACAGTTACTCCAGAATTGATTTCTTCTGCTTATCTCAACAGCATATGTACAAAGTAACAGATTGCCATATAGAACAAATAACTCTGAGTGATCATGCTCCTGTCACTTTAGTCATAGATATAAACAAAGAAAATTTCTTCAGATACTGGAGACTGAATGTCTCGTTATTGACTAATACCACGGCCACACAGGATTTAAAACAACATTTAAAAGAATACTTCGAGATAAATGATAATGGAGAGGTGACCCCATCAATCCTATGGGGGGGAGCTAAAACAGTTATACGGGGAAAGATGATTCAAATTGCATCTAGATTAAAGAAAATACGACTGGAAGAACAAACAAAATTAGAAAATAGAATAAGGCAATTAGAATTAGAACACAAAACTACAAGAACACATAATATTCTGTTAGAATTAAAAGAAAGTAGGAAGACTTTGGACAAACTTCTCACAAACAAAGCAGAAGGAGCCTTAAGATTTTCTAAACAACGATACTACGAGATGGGGAACAGAGCAAGCCGCTTACTAGCTTTTCAACTCCGTAAATCCCAGGCTAGTCGTGTGGTACCTAAGATAGTTCACCCCACCCTTAAAAAGACAGTTTCACACCCTAAAGAAATAGCAGATGCTTTTGCAACATTCTATGAAGAGCTTTATAAAGAAACTAGATCAAATACTAAAAAAGACAATCCTGAGGCCTTTCTTTCTAATCTGCATCTTCCCTCACTATCAGAAGATGAAGCACTACAAATGATATCAGAAATTACAGAGACAGAAGTACGGGAAGCCATAAAAAATCTAAAAAACAACAAATCTCCAGGGACAGATGGACTCCCTGGGGAGTTTTATAAATGCTTCATAGAGGAATTAGTACCTATACTAACCAAAGTTTTCAATTATGTTCTTGCAAGAGGTGACCCGCCAAACACATGGTCAGAAGCTATTATATCAGTGATTCATATGGAGGGTAAAGACCCAACACTTTGTGAAGGGTACAGGCCCATTAGTTTGTTATGTAACGACCAAAAGCTACTAACCTATATCCTGGCAAAAAGAGTGCAAAAAATTATAGCAAAATTGATTAATCCAGACCAGACGGGGTTCATCCCTGGTCGACAAGGGGCTAATAATATAATAAGAACATTAAACATCATAACATGTGCTAAGAAAAAGATGCAAAATTCTATGCTCATTAGTTTTGATGCCCAGAAAGCGTTTGACACAGTGAATTGGCATTTTTTATATAAAACCCTGGCTGTTATGGGGTTTCACCCCACATTTGTAGACTGGATAAGAGTCATATACAAAAACCCGAAATCACGTGTCAGAGTAAATGGATGCTGTTCAGGTTTTTTTTTATCTTGAGAGGGGGGTTCGACAGGGTGACTGCCTTAGTCCTTTGCTTTTTGCTATAAATATAGAACCTCTAGCTGCATTAATCAGACAGAACGATAGCATTAAAGGCATAAAAGATCAAGGTCAAATAGAACACAAAATCTCTCTTTATGCCGATGACATATTGACATATATTAGTGATCCAGCTACCTCTGTTCCAGCATTAATGAGAAGTTTGAAAGAATATGGAGAGTTCTCAGGCTATAAAATTAATCAATCAAAGTCAGAGGCAATGATGCTGGTGGGGCACTGGCCTGCACAATTAACAGGCAGTATTAAATTTCACTGGTCTAATCAAGGGTTTAGATATTTGGGTATTATTATAACACCTGAAGCACCACAGCTGTACAAAGCCAACTATGGCAAACTGATGGGTGAAATAAAAAATGACCTTATAAGATGGGAAGTTCTCCCCTTATCCCTAATAGGACGAGTAGAAACGATACGGATGAACATACTACCAAGGCTGCTCTTTATGTTCCAATCTCTGCCCATAGAGGTCCCCACCTCCACATTCAAATTAATTAATAAATGGTTATCTAAATTCATTTGGCAAAACAGACGACCTAGAATCAGATGGAAAAGATTGCTATGCACAAAAGAAAATGGAGGCCTCGATTTACCTAACTTGAAAAAATATTACTGGGCAGCTCAGCTTAGAGCCCTGGTTGCATGGATATCTCAAGACAAAGATACTATATGGGTCGGGATGGAGCAGAATGGATGCCTAAACTTGTCCCTAGACACAATTCCATTCCTGAATCAAAACACTTGGAAAATAAATAAAATTGACAATCAGTGGGTGAAAACCACTTTAAGAATATGGTCCATTGTAAAGAAGAAATTAAGACTCCCTGTGTCAATATCTAGAGCACTGAAAATTGCACAAAACACAGACTTTCTCCCATCTAAATTAGGAACAGGATTCAAGAAATGGGAACGGAATGGCTTAGCTATATTCGACCAGTTATTCGACGGGGAAGTCCTGATGTCCTATGAACAGCTCAGACACAAATATAACCTTCCAACCCATGATTTCTTTCAATATCTCCAATTGAGACACTATTTACAGAAACACAAAGAATGGGACAAAATGTGCACTTTGCCCTCTAATATAGAACAGTTCTTTATTTTAACAATCAAAGGGACTATTAATAAGAAGGTTATATCACACATATATAAGATACTACAAGAGGAACCAACGGATAATAGTCTGGATGTAAAAGAAAAATGGGAACTGGAAATGAACACCATAATTCCAGATAACGGCTGGGAACTGTCATGCAGTGAGGGCCATAAAATTACAAATAGCCCTATCTGGAAGGAATTTGAATGGAAAACTAAGATGAGGTTTTTCAGGACTCCCGTCGTTATGTCAAGATTTGCAGATGCCTCAGATCAGTGCTGGAGGGGCTGTGGCCTGGTGGGAGACCACACACACATATTCTGGGACTGTCCGAAATTGTTAAGATATTGGTTAAACATACAAATTGAAATAAAGAAATGTTTAAATATAGATCTTCCCTTAAAACCATCTTGTTTTGTGTTAGGAATACTACCGGACGATCTAGAAAACTATAATCAGAGAATACTGCTGAGAGTCCTTCTTCTAATTGCTAAGAAGATGATTACAATCTCCTGGCTGAGGCCGCAGCCCCCCACAGTAACACAATGGAGAGAGAAGGTTAAGGATGTTTATTATATGGAAAATATAACCGCAAGATTACACTTGAAAATGGATGTATTTCTGAATAGATGGTCCCCAATTACCTCATATTTTATTGATTCTTGATGGGACGGATGAGGATTTTTTTTTTTTTTTTTTTTTTTTTTCTCATGCCATTCAATAGTGAACATCTGTGTACTATATGTTCATCCTCTCGCTCAGTGAATGAAGATCACTGCCCACTTCAAGTATGGACTCTATCTAGACATTTTTAAGGATGTCAAAATCCATGGACTACCTCTACCCCATTTACACCTGTGCTGTATCCTTGAATGTATGAGTGTATATGACTGCATCTGATAAAGGGAAATAAAAAGAAGTTCAAAAAAAAAAAATGTCAAAAAATAAAAGATATAAAGTGGGCAGGTGATTAATTCAGTAGTCTATAGGCCTACACGTTTAGCATACATAACATAGTTTATATATAGGCCTATATATATATAACACACACACAGACACACACACACACACACATAATATTTTTATTATATACTTTTCGATTATGGACAGAATGTGCACACAGCTATTGAAGAGATCATAAAAAGTCCATTCTTTAGTTAAATTGTAGGAGTAAAAACATACAAAATAACACAATGAAAGCACATATAGGCTGTGTATATGTAGCCTATAGGCTACTTATAGCCTATATATAGCAGTTATAGTAAATACATTGCTGTATATATTATATATATATAGCATATTGTTACTTATTTGCAGGGCTTTATTATTCATTCATTTATTTATTGTCTGAAACAAGATCTCAATTATTCCATTCCCAGTCTCTTGTTTTTTATTAAGCACATAAATTTAAGCAATTAATACATTAAATTTTTTTTTTTTTTAAAGAAATGTGATAGAACCTTTTTAGACAGACGGTTCTTTGATAGAGGATATAGAACCTTAGGATTCGATATAGAACCTTGATGAACCCTTTTTTTAAGAGTGTGGACACACCTGAACATAACTCACTGTCTGTGGCCAGGCTGGATCGCTTTATTGTTTTAAACATCATTTTAATGTGTTTAAAAGTTGTGTTATCAGCCCTGTTGGCTTCTCTGATCACTCACTTGTTACAGCTTCTGTTTTTATAACATGTAAACCAACAGTGCCTGTTGGCATTTTAACACGGCCTGACTGGAGGAGAAAAACTGCAGAGAAACACCAAAGTATGAAATCTGAGTTTGTGTCTTTACAACAGTGGTGATTTGGCAGAAACTGGCAGAATAAATCAGATGAGAGACTTTACTCTGTATAAATAAAGAGTGGAGGCTGTCTGAGGCCCCTCTCACCCCTCACAGTACAGAATGGTTCAGTCCAAACAGCTTAACAGTGGAGTGGCTGCTGCTCATCAACATGTCTTTACCCAAGAAAATAAAACCAGGGAGCCTTAAAGGAAAGGAAAAGGCAGAAAGGAAAGAAAGCAAGGAGAGGAAGACAACTCCTCACACATTTCTTTGTAAAGAAAGGTGAGCACAGTTCACAGCTAACACAGTTTAAGAACAGTTAAAGCTGATAATAATGTCAGCAGCTGTAAAGATTGAAGGCAGTCAGACAGCATGAATCTAGTTTCTCAGTTTGAGCAGCAGCAGGTTCCTCATCCTCATCTCATCCTCATTAAGTGCTGACTCAAAGTTATTATTACAAGTCATCATTTCACATTCAGGTGAAAACAGTTCAAATGTGGAGCGATATTTAGCTCCTTTCCCTGTAAGACAGCAGGACATGTTTGATATCAGAGGATTCATTTCAGTTTCAAGATTTCTATGATGCTTAAAATCATCTTAAAAACTGTTAATGTAATGTTGATGCCAGATGATCCTCCATCATTTTCAGAGGGTTAAAAGAAAGCCAAGAACTGAGGTGGAGAATAATTCCAACTTTAAGATCCTGGTGATCAATGAGGCAGAGTTTAATTAAAATAAACATGTTGTTCTGTTAAATGATGTTAGAAAACAGACCTACCATTAGACTGCAGTTTAATTTCTGGACTATTCAAACAAGACAAGTTCATTTAAAGACATCATGTTACCTTGTTTGTTTCACTGTGTTACTATTACTGCTGCATTCTAGTCACATTTAATTCTTCTCTTTATAAAAATAAGATTTAGTCAAACAGAAACGTCATCTTCATCATCATCATCATCATCTTCATCATCATCATCATCAGCAGCAGCAGCAGCAGCAGCAGCTGTCTGTCTGTCTGTCAGCCCTCTATACAATAAAATAGCCTATAATCCATCTTTATGTCAGAATGATTTTCATGTATGAAACAGTTGTGAAATAAAAAGAGCATATGTATGTGTATATATAATATAGTTGACTACAACAGAGTGTTTGGTCAGTAGTTTGGGACTCTCACCTTCCTGCTCTGCAGTAGAACAGAGGAGAACATTTCTGCTGCATGCAGACTGTGTGACTCAATACAATCAGAGAAATGTTTCTATTTTCTGGAAATCAGAAGATGAAATCACAACAACCATACAGCCTCATATCTGTATTTATTCAGCCCAAATCCAAAGCCAGCAGCTGTGAGTCTGCAGCTGTGGAGATAAATCAGAGCTGCAGGACAACAAGGAGACAGTGAGCAGTAACCAAGTAACTGTCATGTTGTTCTTTTCACTAATATGGGAATGACAGTCAAATATAGCATTAAAATGCACTTTTATATAAAACAGCATCACATGTTTTCTCCGGCCTGAACAAGGGCCCAATTAGATTTCTTTTCATGGGGCCCTAAATCCCTGGCAGCACCCTGCCTAGCTGAGACCAGCAGAGACCAGAACCAGACTGAGACACTGAAGTTAAAAAGTCTCTTTTAGCTTCCTGCTGGGTGTCTCAGCTCAGGGGGTTCTGGTCCGGTCCAGCTTCCAGACTGTAGCCCAGATGGATGTTCCATCACACTTGTTCTTTGGTCTGGAGCGTAAGAATGGACAGAAGAGGTTCATTCACAGTTTAAGGTCTGACACTGGGCAGCTGCTGACTGATCACACTGCAATCCACAAACATGCTGTCAACTTTTCCAGTGAGCTGTTTGAATGTGAGCACAGAGAGCAGCAGGCAGCGTCTCTCAGCTTCTACACTGGTCTTCCTCAGGCTGAGCAGCAGAGTCATGTAGAGCTGGAAGCAGCTCTCTCCTCTGATGAGCTCTATGCTGCTCTGCAGAGCATCAGAGTGGGAAAGCTCCAGGAAGAGACGTCTACCTGTTGACTGTTAAAGTTTGTTGGTCACAAAGTGAAGCTGTCAGTGTTGGTGGAGTGGAGAAGAAGCTCAGTGTGTCTGGAGGGTTGATCTGGAAGACGGGGGCTGAAATACTGAGGAGTGTTTTTAGGTGATCCTTCATTTGTTCTTCATAACTGGGAGAATGTTAAAGGTCGTCTAGCGAGGTGGAAGTGGATTAAAACAAAAATGTCCTACAGAGGTCGAGTTCTCATCACCAACAATTTAGTATGGTCCACTTTATGACATCAGCTGTCATGTGTTGTGTTTGTCTCTGTCATTAACTCTGATGTGAGTCCTGTCTGTCCATGTTGTCTCATCCTGAGACTGTTTCTCATTGTTTCATGGAGTGTTGTCCACTGCTGCCTCTGTTTGTGATGTTGGAACATGTTTTCAGACTATTTGGGGAGTTTGTTTGAAGCAGAAGTTCATTCTGGGCTACAGGTCCTCTCAGAGAAATAAAGACAAATGGCAGCTTCTTAATTTCATTGTGTGGAGGACAAAGATGTTGGTGTATCTGAGCAGAAGAAACAGAACAGAGACAGCTGTGGATGATGATGCTGTTTTACTGTTTGTAAAAATGTTGAAACTGGTTTAAAACTAGATTTTAATGATTACAGAATGATGAAAGATGTGTAAAGTGTTCCAGTGTGTGGTGTTATAAACATGTGTTCTGTTGTGTTGTTGATGACCAGCTGTTCTTTGGACCTGACTGACATGATTTAGATTCTGTGAATCTTCATTTATTGATCGTGTTGTTTTTTGATTGACTGACATCAATCAGCTGATTGATTTCCAATCAGAGTTGACAGTATTGATCTGAATGTGTGTGTTTATGTTATTATAATATGTTTTTATTTGATCCAGAAGAAAGTTGAAGGAACGAGCTGAAAGAAACAACAAATCTTTTCATCACTTAGAACAAAGAAATGCAGCTTTAATAGTTTGTATCAGTTATTGATTGATGATCAGTTCTCAGCTGATTCAACAAATCTTCACTTCCTGTTGAAGAAGTTGATCAAAGAAAATGTTAAATTTGACGTCCAGAAATGTGAAAGTGACAAAGAGAAGCAACAAACAGCAGTTGAACACTGAGATGAGACATTACTGTGAAGACCACAGGGACAAAACATCACAACACCATCAGGACTCTGATCATGTCCAACACCTTGAAAACCTGGTTTTACTTCCTGTGTTTCTGTCCCCTGTTACCTGCTGCTCTCATCTGGTTCTGTCCTTCAGCTTTCTCTACTACTTTGTAATCAGTCAATAAAGTTATTCAAAACTGCTGCTGCTGTCTGTACAGCTGATGTTGTGCTTTGTTTCCTCTCAGACTGTCAGGTGGTGGTGGAGGAGGGGGAGGAGTCTGTCCTGCTGCCCTTCAGAACTACACCTGACCTGCCTGAGGACGCTACAGTGAAGTGGGACTACTATAAATACTGGCCAGTCCACCTGTATGGGAACAGATCTGACAGGTATAAGAAACAGCACCAGGTTTACAAAGACAGAACAGAGATGAAGAAAGACCTGCTGAAGACTGGAGACCTCAGTCTGACCCTGAAACACCCCAAAGAGACAGACACAGGAGAATACAGGTGTGTAGTCTACAACAAGGACGGAGACAAACTGAGAGAGAAAACAATGGAGCTAAAAGTCAAAGGTCAGTATGAAGATACAGAACAGAGGTATTTGTGTCTGTCTCTGGTTGGCTGCTTGTCTCTGATTGGCTGCTTGTCTCTGGTTGGCTGCTTGTCTCTGGTTGGCTGCTTGTCTCTGGTTGGTTGCTTGTCTCTGATTGGCTGCTTGTCTCTGGTTGGCTGCTTGTCTCTGGTTGGTTGCTTGTCTCTGGTTGGTTGCTTGTCTCTGATTGGCTGCTTGTCTCTGGTTGGCTGCTTGTCTCTGATTGGCTGTTGTCTCTGTCTAACTGTCCTCTGTCTCCTCTGCAGGGAACATCAGGAACAGAAGCAGCTCCACTGATCCGACTCCTCTGATGGCTGATCAATCTGTTTGATCGGTCTGTTGGTCAATCTTTGATTATTGATCTGATGTGACTTTGGATCAGAGACTAAATGGAGGTGAAGGAGCTGATGGAGGACGGATGAAGACAGGAGGACGCTTCATCAGCTTCTTCTTCACTCTGACTCTCACACACAGTCTACACACTCACTATTGATGACTACTGATCAGTGATGTCAGAGTGATGTCAGAGTTATGTCACATGGTGGTTTGCACTGAAACATGTGGTTTAGATCCTTTGAACTCTGACAGTAAAGTGTAAATACAACCTCAGATGTAGAGACAGCAGGTCTCTGCAGTAACAACATGTATCATTACCTTTACAGAGTGTCTACACATAGAAACACTCACATTTAACACTTTTAACAACTTTTAATGCCACTTTATATGAAATTTAAGACCAAACCTTCGATGGAAATACACACCAAAAGTGAAATATATATACACATATTGCATATACTAATTATTGCTGTAAGCTTTTAAAATAAAAGCTGATTAAATGAATTAATAAATGGACATTCTTTCATATTTTAACTTTTTTAAGAGTCCAACGTCTTTAATGTGGATCTGTGTCATCTTCACTTCATCAGTGTGTTTCAGCTGCAGGACCATGTTTTCTTCACAGAAACACATGAAGAACAGATCATAAGATATCAGATGAAGATTCCTGTCAGACAATCAGAGTTCATCACTGATGTTCTGGTAAACAACCACCAGAGGGCGACATGAGCACAGCAGGATTATTACCTCTGACAACGTTTCCACTGCTGGACCTCAGAACACTTCTGAGCTATTTGTACTTTACTGGAGGATTTCTGCTAATATGTTCTTTTTACTCCACTACATTTATTGAAAACACTGTTTTAGTTACTTTACAGATTACATGCTGCCTCAGAGCTGAATCAGCACTTTTTAAATTCATTTATTTGATGAACAATCAGATTAAAACCAACTCTTATATTCATACAAATAATCTGAAAGTGCTGAATATACTTTAGTATATTTAGCTGAGATTAGATTCTGTCTGTCTGGTGACATTTTAACACCATGTTATAGAGAATAACACACAAAATGTCACCCAGCAGGCTGCAGCACTTTATTAATAAAGATAATAAACCATAAAGAGAAAAAAAAAAGAAGACATTTCTGATTAAACAGTCACATCTGGATCGATGTGATGATGTTAAACAGCTGATCACATGTTCCTCTTTATGATAGATTATATTTTATAATAATAACATCTTTAAACCTCCTGATGAAACACATCTGTTACAGATATATAAACATGTGTCTCAGGTGTTAAAGGTGACACACCTGTCTTAGTAAATCAATCAATAACAAGTCTGAACTCTCTTGTTGCTAGGAGCGGCAGCCTCCCGCAGCGCGCTCTCTGATTGGCCCGCAGTCCGTCACCTCGGGCCAATCAGACGCCAGTGCGTCCGCCATGAGAATCCATGATGTTCTTTTTGTTTCTTTCATCATTATCAATACTACGATTCATCATCAGGCTGATCAGATCACCGCGCATGCTCACATCTACCGGGGTGGCATCTAAAAGAAAGCCTTGCCTCCCCAGTTGGCAGCAACGAATCCAAAGAAAAGTTATGGCCAATTTGACATCTACGAGCGCGAATGTCCAATGTCCGACTGCCTTGAATGCAGCACGAGATGACGTCAGAGCGAGAGACGCTTCGTTTGGAAAATTGAGTGGCGCGAAGCGAATAGCAGGAGTCGCGAGGAAAGGAGACACGGGAGGAAAGAGGTAAAAACTGATGAACTATCTATCAAGAAATGAAATAATATCAAAGCACAGTGCTAGTATAGCTGCGATGCTGATTTAAGATGATAAAAATCAGGTTGAAGAACGTTATTTCGCTAACTATACATGTAATGTTAGCTAGGTCTGACGTCACTTCTGTGTAAAGTAAGTTAACGTTCTGCTACAAAAGCTAATATTGATTCAACGTCTGTCAAGGAAAACACGGTAAAGTTACTTTGAATCTTCCAGAAATGAAGAGGAAAGGTAGCATATGAAGTGAGCAAGGTAGAAGGAGGAGATGAGGTGGAAGGAGAGAGAGAAAGGCGACCAGGGAGAGGAGGAGGAGGAGGGAGAACACCACAGCGATGAAGATACGAGGAGGGAGAGCAACACCGAGATGAGGAGGAGAAAGAGAGAGACAAGATAACGTGCAGGGCTCAGACACTGAAAGGGAAAGCAGAGTGCTGAGCATCACCAACCATCTCTAGTCCAGCTGCTCCACATGGTGTGGACATTGTTGCTGTGTAGTAAACTAACTTACATATCAATAAGAACAACACGTGACAAAAACGGACATTTTGATCATAACATTAAGGTGCATTTAGGAAAAAGTGCTTAAATGCAAAAGGGACTTCTTCAAATAAACATACATATTCATGTTTGCTTGAATATGAATAATTGTGGAAACTTGTAAGTGAAAGTGTGATGAGATGGGGACAGAGTTTTAATATTCTGTGTACAATGTATTTTAGTTCTATTGCTCAGCTTAAATTCCCAAATTAAATAAATGAACCTAAAAATACTCTCCCAGGCTAAAATGTTAGTGTGTGTTAACACAGTCTGATGGTTATAACTAATCAATGATGGTTCTACATTGATTGTGTTTTTACTAGTTATATTCTATAATGAGTTGAGATGTAATGCAGTTTTAATGTTTCCTCCCTCCATCTTCTAGACGTATCCATGTCCAGGTGTGAGGTGCCAGTGCAGCCAAAGCAAGAGAGTTTCCCTGAGTCCCTCCAGGAGCAGGAGAATCTTCTGCAGCCACTGGTACAAATCTCACCTGGTTAGAAGACTCGCAGTCCAAACATGCAGCGCACTGTTTTGCTTGTAGGCATTTTTCCCTCCCGATGCTCCAAGGACTGTTTTCATCTCATTCAAGGGTTATCGTAACTGGAAAAAAGCTGAAATGAAAGACAGTGGTTTCTGTTTCTGGTCCCAGCTGTGACTTTACTGAGGTTCACCCAGTGTTAGCAGCAGGAGGACGGTCAGCTCACCTCCCAGAGCCTCCAGCTGAATCACTGGACACTGATTTAGGGACCGTCATTAAATTACTGAGCACAAATATATTCATACAAAATAATTGCAGTTTTTTTTCGATATCTTCAATGTCATGTGACCCACTGACTCCAAACCAGCAGTATATAAGCAGCGGTATTTAAAAATAAATTAGATTCAACAAATACGTTTCTGCATTGTGCCATTTTTTGTAGGTCTCAATTTGTCCATTTTTTTCCTCACAAATCTCACCAGTAGTCTTTATTTAAAGGGTTATATTTCAAAATGTTCTTCCGGACCCCCCCAGATTTTGTAAGTTAATGACTCAGAGCAGCGCTGCTACAAATATTTATAGGGGAAAAACTGTGTTATAGTTTTTTAATGTCTCTTCTTTTACATGTACAGTATACAGCCTGTATGAACCTACTCACACAATGTTTTTGTACTTTTTCAGACTGGGGGCAAAATGTACTTTTTTATGACTTCTTTTCAGGTTGATGGAGATGTTCTTATGTAACATACCCTTTTGTAACTCTGTGAGCCTTTTTGTGTAATTTGTTGATACAGCAGCTCAGATTTACATGCATGAAATGTCCCTTTCATGTCTCCTTAACTGCTGTGAATACTGTATATATTGTACTGTATTTCTCATGACTTTATCAGTAAAGACCTGACCTGTCAAACATTGTTCAAGCTACTGAGGGACAAACAGGGAGAATGTGTGTTCTGAGTAAACAATAAAAGCGATGTCCAGCACCTTGTTTGAGTGCCGTGCCCATTTATTACTACAGTGTATTTACGCTCACCTTAGTACAGCTCAGTCCATAGATCTTCATGGGTAAGTTTTTATTTGGATTGTTTCTTCTTGTACAAATGCTGTCTGCAACACTGGCACTCTGACACAGTCAAATCTGTTTGCTTCCCCTCTCACACATCTGCCACTTATCACCTGTGTCTTACCTTAATGCCTTTCCTGTGATAATGGCCCATCTACAGTAGTGTTACCATACTTCCATCTCCTATTAATTGAGATCACATTGTATGGTCACTTACCTGACCTCACCTGATATCACGAGCGTTTCGTCAGCACACGTCATCATCGGTCGGAGCAGATCAGAGTGATTAAAACAGCTGATCAGTCTGTTGAGTTAACGGCCGCTGTGATGGCGGCTTTGAAAGGCACGAGCACGCACGGAACTTCCTATTTGAGAAAGGCTCGCTTTCTACTTTACAAAATAAAAGTCTATCTACTCTCTGAGCTGAAGAATACATGATAAAAGTTGTGATAAGGGAACAAATTCACAAATGTCACAAAATAAAGAGAAACACTAAAACATCCCTCATTAATCTGAAGTGGTTTATTTACAGGTCCAGAACTTTAATGGCGTCTGACCACAGTTAGAAACTTCAGACCAAACCTTCGATGGAAATACTCACCAAAAGTCAAATATATATACATATAATGCATAAACTAATTATTGCTGTAAGCTTTTAGAATAAAAAGATGATTTAATCAATGAATAAATGGACATTCTTTCATATTTTAACTTTGTGGTACTCTGATGGTACAAAGGTTTCTTGCTGCATAAGTCCTGTCAACAGCTCCATGTGGGTCTTTGTTCACATTTGTGTCATATTTTATCATCTTTAATGAACGTGTTTTATCATTTTTGACCAATAACTCAATGTTTTGCTTAAAAATTCTGTCACTAAAATGGACTGAACACAGTTCATGCAGCAAGCTTTGCTCCTGGTGTTATAATAAAGGCAGATTCAGGGTTTACTGAGGTTCTGAAGCTGTAATCTACACAAGTGGCCTCACAGAGACTCCAGCAGTGAAGAGAGGCTCCAGAGGAGGAGGATGATCCCAGAAGAGCAGCAGCCGGCTGGTCAGGAGGGACTGCAACAGCCCAGCAGCTCAGTGTATTAAAAAGGGAAACTTCAGGTCACAACTCAGGTTTTATTTGCAGCTGCTGTGAACCGGAGGAGAAGCCGGAGAGTGAGATGCTCCCAGCTAGCTTTAGTTTCTCACACACCTTCATGTACAGACATGGAGATCAAATCTGACTTATATTATATTATATCATATTATATTATATCATAATGCTTTCACAGCGTTTATGAAAGAAATGGGCTTTAAACAGAGCACATCAGACCCATGTGTGTTTGTAAGATCTGGACAGGAGCTAGAAATACTAGCTGTGTATGTTGATGATCTGATGTTGATCACAGAATCAACAGAAAGCGTGGATGATTTGAAACAACCTTTCAAGAAGCGCTACAAGATGAAGGACATGGGGAGCTGTCCTATATCCTGGCATCTCTGTTGTCCAAGACAAAGCAAAGAACTGTGTCTTTCTTCATCAGAAGCATCACATTGAAACCATTCATCAGAACCCCATTGCAACCCCTGCTGATGCAAATGTAAAGTTGAGAAAAGATGATGGGGTCAGTAAACCCGTGAAGCCCAAGCACTTATCAGTCCATGGTAGGTAGTTTACTGTACGCTGCAATGGCCACACGACCAGACATAGCACAAGCAGTGAGTGTTGTGTCAAAGTTCAATGCAAAACCAAATGCTGCATATCTGACGGCTGTGAAGAGAATGTTTCCATACTTGATGGGTACAGTGAACGTTGCCCTCAAGTATGAGCAGTCAGAGTCAGGAACTGTGATTGGTTTCTCAGATGCTGATTGGGCCGGAGATCAGGACGACCGTCGCTCAACAACTGGTAATATATTGTTCCTGAGTTGGTTCAGCAAGAAACAGGCAACTGTTGCACTTTCAACAGCAGAAGCTGAGTATGTCGCACTCAGCCAAGCAGCTCAAGAAGGTACCTGGCTGAAGAGATTGCTGACTGATCTTGGAATGAGTGATTCGCCTACAGTGACCATGGAGGACAATCAAGGAGACATCGCAATCACAAAGAATCCTGTCAATCATTCTAAACATAAAAACAGACTAAACACATAGACATTCACTACCATTACATTGGTGAATGTGTGCAGAATGGGCAAATACGAGTGGAGTATTGTCCAACAGTTGATATGAAGGCAGATATCTTGACCAAGCCACTGACAAGACAAAAGTTTGAGTACCTCAGAGGAGAGATTGGACTTTACCCTGTTTAAGTCTGCCTAATATGCTTACTGTACTGTTTACTGCTCAATATGTTATGGAACCTGTAAGCAAGGTAAAAAGAAGTAAGAAAAAACATTCTTGTAAGTTTGAAAGGATTTATTATTTTGATATTATTTGTGAGGTCAAGCACTGATCTTAGTTGTGGAAATTGCTTAAGTGCTTAAATGCTGTAAAATTAAGTGGGAGTGTTGAAAAAACAGTAATTTGACACAGTGTTGAGAAGGCGTTGTACCGCCACCTAGTGACTGCTTTTGAAAAGTGTTTTCTGTTCTGAATAAAGACTCGTGAAATAACGACACTCACACATCTTCATGTACACAGACATGAAGATCAAATCTGATGAGTCACTTTTAAATTATATCTATTATATTATATTATATTATATTATATTATATTATATCATATTATATCATTTCATATTATACTGGGGGAATACTCGATTCTGATTGGCTGCAGGGTGTCCATTAACCCCTGATATATGGACACCTGCTAAGTAGTTCCAGTCAAATTGACTGTTTACCGCTGTAAAATTAATGCGCTAGCTGGCGTATGAAATCTGAAAATTATATTTCCAGCACTGAGTGCAGTCCGCACTGAGACGCTGCACGTCGGACGGTTCTTAGGCCTCCGCGTCATCCATTAACTCCTGTTTATGGACACCTCTTCGGGCATTATCCCTTACTTATATTATATCATATTATATTATATCATACAGTATATGGAGCACGTACATGTAGATAGTTCCTTATAAATTAATCTAGTGGTTGAATCAGAGGTAGCTGTGCTCTTCATATCAAACACACTCATTAAGTAACTTATGTAGGCTACTTCTTGGAGAAAGTCCCCAGACTCCCTTAAAAAATGTCTCAATTTAGTGAGTTGTTGAGTTAAGAGACACTTTTAAACTCTGTGAAACTCTGTCTACATCACTTTCTGAACTATTCGAGCCTTCTTGTTCATTCGGCAAACGTTTTACATGAAGATATTCCTTTCTTTGTGTTAAAATAACGACATGTTTACACGTTAGAATGAAAACGTAATGTTATGAATATAACTTCTGTTCCCTGAAGGAGAGGAACGAGGTACAACACATATATTATGGGATATCACGCCCTCGCGTGGCCTGACTGAAGACACCTCTATTCACGCCTTTAAGGCAGATGACCTGTGGTGACGTATGTGCGGCCCCGCCTGCACATATATACGTGCACCACCACAGTCATCCTTCAGTTCGATAGCCGCTCTTCACCGAGCCCGGCTGCGCAGCGGGGCAACGTAGTGTTGTACCTCGTTCCTCTCCTTCAGGGAACAGAAGTTATATTCATAACATTACGTTCCCTTTCAGTCGATTCACTCGGTACAACACATATATTATGGGACATGTATACACGCCCAGCAGAGCAGCCACCGAACCGGAGTCAAACATCCAACACTCTAGTGCATCGTAGACCCAGCAGAAAGGACAGAGTGAGCCACCGTAGGGGCTGTCACGTCCAAACGATAAAACCGAACAAAAGTGTGCGGTGATGACCAACTGGCTGCAGCGCAGATATCGCTCACAGAAACCCCTTTAAACAAGGCCCACGAGGCCGCCATGCCCCTGGTTGAATGTGCCCTGACACCTTGGGGCAACGAAAGACCCCTGCTGCTGTATGCTACGGAGATAGCCTCCACAATCCAGTGGGACAGCCACTGTTTAGACAGCGCCTTGCCCTTAGCCGGATTAGCAAAACATACAAACAACTGGTCGCATAAACGCACACCCTTGGTGCGGTCTATGTAAGTGTGTAGTGCACGCACAGGGCACAAAGAATGTAACCTCCTCTGCTCCTCAGATGCAAACGGAGGGGGGCAGTAGCTCAAGAGCTCAAAAGTCATAGAGCTATAGGCTGTGGGGATAATCTTAGGCAAATACGCCGCATTCGGGCGCAGTGTAACCTTAGATCCATCCGGAGTGAACTGGGTACATGTGGGATGCACAGACAGAGCATGAAGGTCGCCCACTCGCTTTGCAGAAGCCAGAGCAAGCAATAGTGCAGTCTTGTATGAAAGAAATTTCATATCTGCAGACTCAATAGGCTCAAATGGGGGTCCACAAAGAGCCTCAAGCACCAACGCTAAATCCCATGAGGGAACGCTGGGTTTTAAACACAGGCCTCAGCCAGCGGACTCCCTTCAGGAAGCGCATAGCAAGAGGGTGAGCGCCTGGCGTCACTCCATCAAAACCAACATGGCATGCAGATATAGCTGCCAAATAGACCTTAATTGTTGAGAAAGAGAGACCCTTATCCAGCAGCTCCTGAAGGAATGTCAAAACATCCACAATAGAGCACTGAAATGGGAGTACATTTCGGTCCTGACACCACTGCTCAAACGCCCGCCATTTATAGGCATATAGGCCCCTAGTAGATGATGCCCTCGCACTCTGGATCGTTGCAACCACATTTGGGGGCAGACCCTGAGCTATCAAGTTGGACCTCTCAACAGGTAGGCATGTAGTCGCCACAGCTCTGGGCGTGGGTGAATCACCTCCCCTCCCGCCTGAGAGAGGAGGTCCCTGCGAAGAGGGAGCTGCCAAGGCCTCGCCACCAGCAGACTGATTATCTCGGCGTACCACGACTTCGCCGGCCAGCGAGGAGCCACCAGGATCAGGGAGAGCCTCTGCTGGCGCACCCTCTCCAGAACAGACAAAATCATTTCCACCAGTGGGGCGTTGCGGTCCGTTATGGAAAAGAACAGGGGACAGTGGGTATTTGCTCTGGAGGCAAAAAGATCCACTTTCGCCCTGCCAAAGCGGTCCCATATCTGAGCCACTACCAGTGGATGCAATCTCCACTCCCTCACAAGAGGGCCTCCCCTGGAGAGAAGGTCCGGTCCCAGGTTCAAGTGCCCTGGAACATGTGTGGCTCTGAGAGACAGAAAATGAGCACTGCACCACAGCAACAGAGAGTGAGACAGTTTTAACAGGGGGAGGGAGCATGTCCCTCCCTGCTTGTTTATATAGGAAACCACCGTGGTGTTGTCCGTCCTGATCAGAACATGATGGCCTGTCAGAACGGGACGAAAATGCTTCAGAGCTAAAAGGGTCGCTAATAGCTCCAGGTGGTTGATGTGGAGCCTGCTTTGTGCTGGCGTCCAAACCCCTCTCACTGCTGCGCCCTCGCACAGAGCCCCCCAACCGCTCAGGGATGCGTCTGTGGACACCACCTTGCGAAAAAACACCCTCCCTATCGGGGACCCCTGTTGTAATAAACCGGGTTCCCTCCACGGGAGAAGAGCCGACATGCAAGACGGAGTTATCGTCACCCTCCTCTGGAGGTGACGCGGCGCGCACAGCCGGAGAGAGTGAGCCCAGCGTTGAAACGCTCGCATCTTTAACAGCCCAAGCGGCACTACTGCGATCATAGATGCCATCATGCCTGTCAGCTGTAAAATCGTCCGGAAACGCAGTTTGCGTCCCAACTGAAATTGAGCGAGGCAGCGGTGAAACGCAGCCACCCGGTGCTCTGACAGACGTGCTCGGCTCGAAATGGAGCATATTTCCAACCCGAGGAAAGAAAACTGTTGGCTCGGGGTCAGTGAGCTTTTCTGTAGATTTACCGAAAAGCCTAGCGTTTGGATGTGCGACAGGGTCAGTGACAACTGAGCCGCTGCTCGCTCTCTGGAGCTCGCAATAATAGCCCAATCGTCCAGATAGGCTAATATGCGAACGCCTTTCTCCCGGAGCGGAGCCAACGTCGCCTCTACACATTTGGTGAATGTTCGGGGGGCGAGTGACAAGCCGAACGGCAGCACTAGGTATTCGTAGGCTGTGCCCTCGAATGCAAACCTTAGAAACTGCCTGTGGTCCGGGTGAATCGCTACATGAAAGTAAGCGTCTGTCAGATCGATAGTTGTAAACCAATCTCCCGGTCTGACCGCGCTCAGTAGCTGTCTGAGTGTAAGCATTTTGAACTTGTAAGTTCGTAGGTATTTGTTTAACACTCGCAAATCTAGAATAGGACGGAGCCCTCCGCCCTTCTTCGGAACAACGAAATAACGGCTGTACCAGCCTTTGTTCGTTTCCGAGGCGGGAACAACTCGTATCGCTCTCTTGTTCAACAAGCTGTTTATTTCTTCCCTCATAACTGCTGCTGCTTCGCCTCGTACAACTGTGTTTATTACAGAGTGAAAGCGAGGCGGCCGGGCCCCAAACTGTAAACGGTGACCCATGGCAACGGTTCTCTCTACCCAAGGTGAAACTGCGCATGCGCGCCACCGAGGAAGATGAACAGCTAGCCAACTGACCTGCAGCACTGTGGGGGAGGGGCTGTCGCCCTCTAGCGTGCCGGGGGGGAACAGCAGCGCTGGTCTGCTCCGGCTTATTTGATTTGCATTGTTTTGAGAACAAAACGAAATCTTTATTGGATTCAATAAATGCACATTTACAACATTCACACAGTGAACAGGCACCATTTTTGGGGCATTTGTGTGTGAGAGGGAGTTGTGCTTGGGAGACTGTGTTAGGGGAGAGAAGCGCCTCTCGGGACTTGACCCCTGAACAAAACTTAAACGCGGCCTTTTTGGCGGCAACAAACGAGGGGCAGCAGTGTCTCCCTGCTGCTGTAGCCCCTCTCGAGCCGATCCCGAACTAGGACGACTGCTGCTTCTTATTCCTGGGCGCCGAGCCCCTCTGGAGGCCCGGTGGCGGACCCTTGCTCCAAGCCGAGGGGCGTGGGTTGTGACCGGGTGCATGCTGCTTCACCGGCTGGGGTCCCGACCTCGCCGGCGTCGCAGACCTCTTGGGAGGAGGCGGCGGTGCCGGTTTGTGCAGGTTGGCTGGCTGTTTGGGCTTAGCGTCCCGTCTGGGGATGATGCTGCTCAAAGCCTCGGTCTGTTTCTTTCTTAGCTCAAACTTAGCCTGGACGGCGTCGAGCGACTGTCCGAACAAACCGTCAGCCGACACTGGCTCGTCCAAATAAACAGCTCTGTCCCTGTCCGGAACGTCGGCGAGAGTCAGCCACAGGTGCCTCTGCGCCACGACCGTGGAAGCCATCCCTCTTCCCAGGGAGAGCGCTGCACAGCGGGACACTCGGAGGATGTAATCCGTAGCGATTCTAACCTCGTTAAGGAGAGGGGACAGTGGACTGTCAGGAGGCATACGTGACCCGAGTTCCGCCAGACACATAGCTTGATATGTCTGAAGCATGGTGACGGAGCTCAGTGCACGGGCCGTGCTTGCCTGTGTTCGGTAAATCTTCTCCAGCTGGGACGCGGAGAACCTGCAGTGCTTGGATGGGAGCGTGGTGGGGCCGCCGACACCATGGTTCTGGGCCGGGGCAAGATATGCTGCCTCCATAGGCGGAGGGTTGACCAAACCAGCTTTTTCAGCTCCATCCAGGTCCAAAAACTGTCCATAGCCGGGCACCGTGGCGCGGGTAGACAGTGGTTTGTTCCACGTCGAGGTGAGCTCCGCGACAAAATCAGGGAACATGGGCAGGTTGTTTCTGACAGTCGTCGGTTCGGGAGGAAGGAAAAACCCCGAGAACCGCGACTGCTTCTGAGCCGGTGGAGGAGAGGGCCAGTCCACTTCCAGTTTCTCAGCTGCACGGCGGTACAGTGAGAGGAAGGATGTGTCGACCTGGTCAACCGGCGCAGCAGCGGCGGCGTACTGACCCGACGACAGCGGCTCCTGTTCATCCTCCGATAAGCCATGCACATCCAGGCCGATGTCCAGCACGTCATCGTCCTCATGGTAAGAGGCTAGCCCGGGTAGCGGCTGGCTAGCGCCCTCGGAGTGGGCCGGTTCCAACCCAGCTAGCCCGTCAGCACACTCCATATGGTCTGCCCAGCTTCTAACGGGGTCTTCGACCAAGAGCTCCTCGCCGCCGGACTCGGACGAAGCCGGGTCCCTCGACTCGGAGAGGAGGGGGTCGTGCCGTGCAATGGCTGTCTTTCCCAGGACTCTCTCCACGAACTTGACCCGTCGTTCAAGGGTTGAGCCCCGGAGCTGGAGACAGGACTCACAGGACTCGGGCTCGGTCAACGCTCTCCTGGCGTGGACAATCCCCAGGCAGACGGGACACGCTTCGTGGAAGTCCTTTTCGTGCAGGGAGAAGCCGCACCCCTGAGGACAGGGGCGAACAGAAGACTTTCCCTTCGCTTGCTTAGGCTGCGCGCTCATATCGAGACACCAAACCAGAAGAAAGCAGACGAAATTAGCGCTCCGCGGGTAGCCAGTGGCTAACACCAACAGGGGCAGTTAAGCTAATTTCAAGCTGGCAGTAGCCACAACAAGACCAAGCTAACTGGCAGCAGCTAGTTAGCCTGACTCGGTAGAGGTGTTCTTAGCGAGGTGAAGAGCGTAAGAACTGAAGGATGACTGTGGTGGTGCACGTATATATGTGCAGGCGGGGCCGCACATACGTCACCACAGGTCATCTGCCTTAAAGGCGTGAATAGAGGTGTCTTCAGTCAGGCCACGCGGGGGCGTGATATCCCATAATATATGTGTTGTACCGAGTGAATCGACTGAAAGGGAACAAAGGAGGTTCGGTTAACGTGCAGCTGCGAGGTTTGTCCCAGTGGAGTTGCCATAGTAACCCGTCAGATCCTCGCGCTGCACGTTAACGAGCGTTAACGAATAAAAACAAAGTTTGTTGTTATTCTAACTGCGCCGCTCAGATCGCTTTTCTTCTGATTATTGATGATCGATTAGAGATGAGCCGCCCATGGTAGTGACGTAGTGACAGTCTGGATGAACGTGTGTGATGGACTTTGTGCTGTTTGCTCTCAGACTCATCTCCCGCCAGATACAAGTATACACACGTTAGCTTAGCATGCTAGCTGTAAACAGTGTGACTGTGTGAAAATGTCTAAAGTCCAGATTCTGAGATCGTTGGTGAAGCAGCGACTGACTGCGGCTGCTGAGGAGATATGTGAGCTGTTTGAAAGGACGATAGCAGAGTACGAGGAGGAACTGTGTCGGTCCACAGAGCAGAACCAGCGACACTGGAACCTACTGGACTCTGCTTTAATGCCTCAGCTTCGGTTACACAGAGCAGGTTCGTTCTCCTCCTTCTTCACTGTCGGCACCGACACAAATCTGCATCTTTGTTCAATAGCTTCCGGGTCATGTGACCCATTGACTCAGAACCAGAGCCGAACTCTGTCCAGATTCTGGTTGAGTGAGATGCATTTCTTTGTATTGGACTTTAATGCTTTTTATACTTTCAGTTATTGTTTTACTGGGAAATCAGCATTTTTAACAATAGATTAGATTAGATATAACTTTTGTATATGTGACGGGTTGTGTCAGAGGTGGTCCTGTGGTGGTTCTGTGGTGGATGTGTCCTCTTTGTGTCTGGGGTCCAGGAAGGACAGCACGGCCACACAGGACTTGCTCTCAGTCTGGTTCCTTTTTAATGTAACAAAGCCGGTACAAAGGTTCTCTTTACAGGTCCAAACATCAGCGACACATAGTCGTTATCCACAGTGTGACGCAACTGCAATCATTCAGATCTCCAGCTCGGGAGTATTTTTCTTTAGCTTTCAGAAAAGACTCATATAAAACACATTTCAATATCATTATTTTAGTCTTTTTCTATATTCTTTAGTATAACACAAACATGTGATCGTATAGTGGTAATATTATGTATGACTGTGTCATCTGATTCTCACTGTATGAGCACCTAAACAATGAGAGCTGTTCTCTTTAACATTTACAATAAAAATCCCAAAACACTGTAAATAAACATTTTGTTGATAGACAATGAGGAAGAAAATACACATTTGAAGTGACGTCTGGAAAGAGCCCTTTGGCCTCCAGACCTAAATGGTGATTCCTGTCTGTCTCCGGCACCCTGCAGATACACATTTGTGTAACACCAGTTGGTCTCAGGACGCCTGGACCTTGATCACTATGTTAAATGTGCCCCCACACCTTCACCCCACCCTGCTGTTCACACTCTCCAAAGAGCAGACGCCCTCCCTTTGTCTTTTGTTTACCTTTTGTTTGAACCTGCCCCTCCTTGTTCTTTGTTCTTATTGTATAAAATGTGACTGTTTCAGTTGCTCTGGTTCCACTCAGCGGCTCAGATCCGCTCTGTGCCCGTCAGTCCACCAGTTTATCGCTATTCTTTGAATAAAACACATCACCACAGCAAACTGCTCAACAGGACTCAAATGATTTCTTCAACAGTGGCAAGACAGATATATTGTTTTTAACACACCTGTTAAGAAGCTGCCACTCAGTGGAGACAGATGGACAGATGCTACACAGCTGAGAACTGGGCACCTGTTAGCTTCAGGTAGCGCTGGAAGCTGCAGACTCTGGCTGGGTGCCACGCGTTCACGGTTCTATTCACGTTGTGCAAGTAGACATGATTAAGAGTTAACAACCCTGCGATTACAGAAGTGCGAGTATTGCAGCGCAAATATTTTCGTTTTGTCTGAATGCAGCATAAAATCTTAATTGTGGGTGGAAGAAATCTTAAATTGGAGGTTATCAAGGAGCATGAAGCATCAAAATGTAGGTGCAGAAAGACATATGTATGAATTTTGAATCAACATTTAACTTGAGATTGTATTGTTGTTGATTTCTTTTTGTTTTTACAGAGACAAAAAAAAAGGAAAAAAAAATTCCAACACAGTGTTACACTTTCACACTGTTTGAATTCATCAAGATTTCTCATGATGTTCAGTGGAACAATGTGGGGTTACCTGTCTGCTCCAGTATTTGGTTGAATATCAACCTGATTTGAACATTTTTCTGTCAGCCTAACATTTGTCTTTTTGTCTCCTGTGTCCTGCAGATGTCCAGCAGCTGTTGTTTTGGTCAGAAAAAGGTTTCTCCTGAGCAGAAGGAGTGGAGCTCCAGTGTGGACCAGCAGGACCCAGAGCTGAGTTCACATTCACTCTTGTTCCTCTGAAGCATGAAGATGATGATGAAGAGAAACCTCAGTCCTCGCAGCTTCATCAAAGACAGACTGAACAGATGGAAACAGAAGCTGACGGAAAGGACTGTGGTGGACCAGAACCAGCCAGGAACTCAGTTCCAGACAGACATTTACAATCAGGGACTGAAGAGAGGACAGGAGACTCTCCTGAACCTGAGGCTGAGGACTCTCCTGAACCTCAGGCTGAAGACTTTCCTGAACCTGAGGCTGAAGACTCTCCTGAACTTGAGGCTGAAGACTCTCCTGAACTTGAGGCTGAAGACTCTCCTGAACCTGAGGGTGAAGACTCTCCTGAACCTCGGGCTGAAGTAAATGATGATGTTTGGAGTGAGACCAAAGAAGTTCAGTCAAGTATAAATTCTCAGAAAAACATTGAAGTCCCTGTAAGTGGTGTAGGATGTGGTACTGACAAGGAACAATTTACTTCCTCTGACTGTGGTGAAAGATCTAGCAAAAACTCAAAACTGAGGAGTTTTAAGAGGATTAAGACAGGAGAGAAACCATTTAGTTGTTTTGAATGTGGTAAAAGATTCAACCACAAGCAAAATCTTATCACACACACAAAGATTCACACAGGAGAGAAGCCGTTCATTAGTGGTGAATGTGGTACAAGATTCATCCGAAAGCAAGATCTTATCAGACACACAAATATTCACACAGGAGAGAAACTGTTCAGTTGTGGTGAATGTGGTAAAAGATTCAGCCAACAGCAAAATCTTATCAAACACACAAAGATTCACACAGAAGAGAAACTGTTCAGTTGTGGTGAATGTGGTAAAAGATTCAGCCAACAGCAAAATCTTATCACACACACAAAGATTCACACAGGAGAGAAACCGTTCAGTTGTGGTGAATGTGGTACAAGATTCATCCGAAAGCAAGATCTTATCAGACACACAAAGATTCACACAGGAGAGAAACCGTTCAGTTGTGGTGAATGTGGTAAAAGATTCAGCCAACAGCAAAATCTTATCAAACACACAAAGAATCACACAGGAGAGAAACTGTTCAGTTGTGGTGAATGTGGTAAAAGATTCATCTGTGCAGAACATCTCATCACCCACACAAAGGTTCACACAGGAGAGAAACCATTCAGTTGTGGTGAATGTGGTAAAAGATTCATCTTTAAGCAACATCTTACCAGACACACAAAGATTCACACAGGAGAGAAACCGTTCAGTTGTGGTGAATGTGGTAAAAGATTCAGCCAACAGCAAAATCTTATCAAACACACAAAGATTCACACAGAAGAGAAACTGTTCAGTTGTGGTGAATGTGGTAAAAGATTCAGCCAACAGCAAAATCTTATCACACACACAAAGATTCACACAGGAGAGAAACCGTTCAGTTGTGGTGAATGTGGTACAAGATTCATCCGAAAGCAAGATCTTATCAGACACACAAAGATTCACACAGGAGAGAAACTGTTCAGTTGTGGTGAATGTGGTAAAAGATTCAGCCAACAGCAAAATCTTATCAAACACACAAAGAATCACACAGGAGAGAAGCTGTTCAGTTGTGGTGAATGTGGTAAAAGATTCATCTGTGCAGAACATCTCATCACCCCCACAAAGGTTCACACAGGAGAGAAACTGTTCAGTTGTGGTGAATGTGGTAAAAGATTCATCTTTAAGCAGCATCTTACCAGACACACAAAGATTCACACAGGAGAGAAACCGTTCAGTTGTGGTGAATGTGGTAAAAGATTCAGCGAACAGCAAACTCTTATTACACACATGAAGATTCACACAGGAGAGAAACCGTTCAGTTGCGATGAACGTGGTAAAAGATTCAACCGAAAGCAACATCTTATCACCCACACAAAGATTCACACAGGAGAGAAACTGTTCAGTTGCGATGAATGTGATTCCGCCAACAGCAACATGTTATTGCACACATCAGGATCCACACAGGAGAAAAAACATGTCTTTGGTCCGAGTGTGGTAAATAATTAAATAATAAATTAAGACACAAGTATTGGGCCTCATGCTACATGGCTCAAACAAAGGAGAAGGCCTGTATGGGAAATCAAAATCCTAACTACTAGGGCCTTATCAACCTGAGGAATTTAAGAATAAAGGACCTGAGCCAACGCCCAAAAGGTCTGAAAACCTGTCAATCAAGGTTTGACCTGCCCCCTTATTTTCACCCATTCCCCATTGTTACTTTCGTTTTTTGTTAGAATATTCTTTATTATCATTTTGGATCCATAGAGGAACGCTGCACAACCCAGTCGTTCCTCACCGCCTGCAGAAGGAAGAAATAATCTTCAGGAGGACGCGGAACCACCGAGGTCCAGTCCTTCCATCTGATTGGTCCCACTGTGTGATAGCAGCCGGTCTTCAAAAACAAATTGGAGTTTCAAGTAAGACGGGACACGCTCGGCGCTACCAAAGTAAGAGGCCTTTGTTTGGGCAGTAACAGATGGTATAAAGCGTGTTATTGTTGTGCTTATATTTGCTGTGAAGGGACCTCCACTTATGGTTGACTGTACTGTGTGCTAACTGTGTTATTACGCTCAGTAGATCATTCATGCTGATCCACACAGTGGACATCTTGTGTAGTTTTGCCACCATGTGTGATCACAGTATATCTTATTCCGGCTCGATCAGCGGATGGATAAACAAACCTTGGTCCAATTGCCGGCTGCTGGTTGAGGGAGAGACGACCGCTGTGTACCACGTAGTTGTTGTGTTATTCTTTGTTGTCTGCTAAGCGCTCGCTTAGCGTCTTTCCTTTTACTAACTTACACACACACTCACACACTTACATACACATCCAGGGTAACACACACACGTAATGCTGTGAGCGATCTGTAGGAGACTTATAGTTAATAATCCCGTTATAGCAACAGATCTGTGTGTTGATAACCCCTTTTATTGACAAGCCAAAGACTACATAGCCGCCATCTTTGTTAGATTTTGTGTGCTTGTGAAGTGATCACCTTTGGTCGAAACACTCATTGCCGCTTTTTTTTAATTCCAGGTGTATGTTTAAGCAGAATTGGAATCATAAACTCGGAATTCGCGTTTTCGAGTAACTTCGCCAAGTAACGTTCGGCGTTTCCTGTAGTCTCTCCAACGGGATTTTCCAAGTCACGACAAACGTGTCCGGCGAACGTGACTACTCAAGCCATGTTCAGTAGTTTTTACAAGGGACCTCCTGCCCCCCAACACACACACAAACACACACACACACACACACACACACACACACACACACACATACACACATATCTCCATTTATATGTTGGTTTTGAATTGCTCATGTTTTTGTGGTGCTGGTTGCCGAGAACAACTGTTGTTTGTTAAAGTAGGTGATTTGTGTTTTGGAGAAAACTTAATAAACACTGTTGATGATAACTGAGCAGCATCTGTGATTATTTTGCACATTCCCATATTATAATAACAGCTGGTTGAGACAGTCAGCGCTGTGATTTACGCCTTCCACCTCATCTAATTATTGATATTTTCATAATTTTAACAATTCTTTATTAATTTCAGGCTTTGAGACTAGAAGCACATCATTTGATTATTGATCCCTGACTTCAGGGTGGTTCCCCGTGTTTATTAATGAATCACAGTAACCCAGGTTTCATTAATTAACAATACAAATTTAATTGATAATCAATAATCAATTAACAACCAAATTGATTTCCAGCATAGTAGAAGTAGCTCAAGTGAACCACATACACTCGACTGCCATGATGACGTCGAGCGGAACAAGCTACTGCTAACGTGAGTTGTTCAAAAACCTTCTTTTTATTAAACTCTGTGTACACAAACAATGTTCTCAATGCTCGTGTTCATGTGTAGAGACCCTGGTGATACTACCAGCAAAGTTTCATGTTGTGTCGAGCCTTCTTAGTGTTTTAATAATAGAGATTTTGATGCTATTGTAAAAGTGCCCGTAGCACTCCCTTTGAAAATTAGTTTGACCAGAAAACGAAAATATGGTAAATCTTAAAAGTGCCTCTTTCGTTGTAATTATGCTTTTATGCAAAGGTTTGACTCATATACATTCACAAAAAAAGCCAAGGTTGCATTCTGGCGAGAGTTACACTTTAATCACTGATGTTCTGGTAAACAACCACCAGAGGGCGACAGGAGCACAGCAGGATTATTACCTCTGATAACGTTTCCACTTCTGTACCTCAGTACACTTCTGAGCTATTTGTACTTTACTTCTGCAAATATGTTCTTTTTACTCCACAACAACAACAATTATTAAAAATATTGTTTTAGTTACTTTACAGATTAAATTCTTTGTCAGAGCTGAATCAGCACTTTTTGAAATTCATTTATTTGATGAATAATCTGATTAAAAACATCCGTCATATTCATACAAATAATCTGAAAGTGCTGAATATACTTTAGTGTATTTACTTGAGACTTGAGGGTCACGCTTCACTTCAGGTCTGTAAATGTAGGAGGTGTTGGTGACAAAGCAATGTTTTGTCGTTTTTCTCAGTTTTAAACCAGTTATCTCAAAATGTATTAAAAGACGAGTTAATAAAGAAATTCTCACGATGAACTCCAACTGGATCCTGATGAACTTCTGATATTCAGTGAAGTAAAGTATATTGTCTTGTTGTCCCATTAGCAGAATATCATTACTACATCATGTTGGGGTGATTTCTTTCAGACATCTTGAGCTCATTATTTTGGTAATTTGAAAGTAATTTGAAAAAAGCTGCTTGCTGAGACATTTCCCCACTGACAGAGGAGATTAACATTAGATTATTGTGATTTGCACATTCAGAGGATGATTCAGTGAGAGAGTGAGAAGGAAGGTGACAGTCTCAGTGTTATAAATTCAGCTATCAGTCTGGTTTTTTTGCACTACGTCCCTGACCAACCACATTAACAACCACCAGAGGGCGACATGAGCACAGCAGGATTATTACCTCTGACAACGTTTTCACTGCTGGACCTCAGAACACTTCTGAGCTATTTGTACTTGAGTATTTCCATTTCTGCAAATATGTAAGTTTTACTTTACACATTTATTGAAAACATCATTTTAGTTACTAGTTACTTTACAGATTACATGCTGGCGGTCGTGGGCGGGGGCCCCGGCGGCCCAATCCCCGGATGGTGACTCTAGCCATGGGGACATGGAATGTCACCTCACTGGGGGGGAAAGAGCCTGAGCTGGTGCGGGAGGTTGAGCGGTACCGGCTAGAAATAGTCGGGCTCACCTCCACGCACAGCCTGGGCTCTGGAACCCAACTCCTTGAGAGAGGCTGGACTCTCTTCTACTCTGGAGTTGCCCGCGGCGAGAGGCGGCGAGCTGGTGTGGGCTTGCTTATAGCCCCCCAGGTCAGCCGCCATGTGTTGGAGTTCTCCCCGGTGAACGAGAGGGTCGTTTCCCTGCGCCTTCGGGTCGGGGATAGGACTCTCACCGTTGTCTCGGCTTATGGGCCGAACAGCGGTGCAGAGTACCCGGCCTTCTTGGAGTCCCTGGGAGGGGTACTGGAGAGTGCTCCAACCGGGGACTCCGTCGTTCTCCTGGGGGACTTCAATGCCCACGTGGGCGATGACAGTGTTACCTGGAGGGGTGTGATTGGGAGGAACGGCCTCCCCGATCTGAACCCGAGTGGTGTTTTGTTACTGGACTTCTGTGCTAGTCACAGTTTGTCCATAACAAACACCATGTTCAAGCATAAGGGTGTCCATATGTGCACGTGGCACCAGGACACCCTAGGCCGGAGATCAATGATCGACTTTGTGGTCGTGTCATCTGACCTCCGGCCGTATGTCTTGGACACTCGGGTGAAGAGAGGGGCTGAGCTGTCAACTGATCACCACCTGGTGGTGAGTTGGATCCGCTGGCGGGGGAGGAAGCTGGACAGACCTGGCAGACCCAAACGTATCGTGAGGGTCTGCTGGGAACGTCTGGCAGAACCCTCTGCCAGGGAGATCTTTAACTCCCACCTCCGGGAGAGCTTTGACCAGATCCCGAGGGAGGCTGGGGACATTGAGCCCGAATGGACCATGTTCTCCACCTCCATTGTTGACGCGGCTGTCCGGAGCTGTGGCCGTAAGGTCTCCGGTGCCTGTCGCGGCGGCAATCCCCGAACCCGGTGGTGGACCCCGGAAGTAAGGGTTGCTGTCAAGCTGAAGAAGGAGTCCTACCGGGCCTGGCTGGCCCGGGGGACGCCTGAGGCAGCTGACGGGTACCGGCAGGCCAAGCGTGCGGCAGCACGGGCAGTCTCGGAAGCAAAAACTCGGGTCTGGGAAGAGTTCGGGGAGGCCATGGAGGAGGACTACCGGTTGGCCTCGAAGAAATTCTGGCAAACCATCTGGCGCCTCAGGAGGGGGAAGCAGTCCTCCACCAACACTGTTTACAGTGGAGGTGGGGAGCTGTTGACCTCGACTGGGGACATCGTCGGGCGGTGGAAGGAATACTTCGAGGATCTCCTCAATCCCGCTGACACGCCTTCCATAGAGGAAGCAGAGGCTGGGGACTCAGAGGTTGACCCATCCATCACCCAAGCCGAAGTCACTGAGGTAGTCTGTAAGCTCCTCAGTGGCAAAGCACCGGGGGTGGATGAGATCCGCCCTGAGTACCTCAAGTCTCTGGATGTTGTGGGGCTGTCTTGGCTGACACGTCTCTGCAGCATCGCGTGGCAGTCGGGGACAGTGCCTCTGGACTGGCAGACCGGGGTGGTGGTCCCCCTATTTAAAAAGGGGGACCGGAGGGTGTGTTCCAACTATCGGGGATCACACTCCTCAGCCTCCCCGGGAAAGTCTATTCCAGGGTACTGGAGAGGAGAATTCGGCCGATAGTCGAACCTCGGATCCAGGAGGAACAATGCGGTTTTCGTCCTGGCCGTGGAACACTGGACCAGCTCTATACCCTCCGCAGGGTGCTCGAGGGTTCATGGGAGTTTGCCCAACCAGTCCACATGTGTTTTGTGGACTTGGAGAAGGCATTCGACCGTGTCCCTCGTGGCATACTGTGGGGGGTGCTCCGGGAGTACGGGGTCGGGGGCCCTCTGTTAAGGGCCGTACGGTCCCTGTACTGCCGGAGCAGGAGCTTGGTTCGCATTGCCGGCAGTAAGTCAGACCTGTTCCCAGTACATGTTGGACTTCGGCAGGGCTGCCCTTTGTCACCGGTTCTGTTCATTACTTTTATGGACAGAATTTCTAGGCGCAGCCACGGGCCGGAGGGGATCTGGTTCGGGAGCCAATGGATCTCATCTCTGCTTTTCGCGGATGATGTGGTCTTGTTGGCTCCTTCGAGCCGGGACCTCCAGCATGTCCTGGGGCGGTTTGCAGCCGAGTGCGAAGCGGCTGGGATGAGAAGGGAGGGAAGGATGGAGCGTGAGATTGACAGACGGATCGGTGCAGCGGCCGCAGTAATGTGGTCTTTGTATCGGTCCGTCGTGGTGAAGAGAGAGCTGAGCCGAAAGGCGAAGCTCTCGATTTACCAGTCAATCTACGTTCCGACCCTCACCTATGGCCATGAACTATGGGTCATGACCGAAAGAATAAGATCCCGGATACAAGCGGCCGAAATGAGTTTCCTCCGCAGGGTGGCACGGCGCTCCCTTAGAGATAGGGTGAAGAGCTCTGTCACCCGGGAGGAGCTCAGAGTAGAGCCGCTGCTCCTCCACATCGAGAGGAGCCAGCTGAGGTGGCTCGGGCATCTGTTTCGGATGCCCCCGGGACGCCTCCCTCGGGAGGTGTTCCTGGCATGTCCCTCCGGGAGGAGACCCCGAGGAAGACCCAGGACACGCTGGTGTGACTATGTCGCCCAGCTGGCCTGGGAACGCCTTGGGGTCCTCCCGGAAGAGCTGGAGGCAGTATCTGGGGAGAGGGAAGTCTGGGTGTCCCTGCTCAGGCAGCTGCCCCCGCGACCCGGCCCCGGATCAGCGGATGAAAATGGATGGATGGATGGATGCTGCCCCAGAGCATTCATTTATTTGATCAACAATCAGATTAAAAACAACTAATTTAAAGGCGAGTTACGTCACAACGCTGCACGAAGACTGTCCCAATTGAAATGCTCCCCACAAATGCTGCCTCCTTTTCCCTCTTCCTGAGGACGCACCGCCACGATCCTTCACGGCTAGAAATTGTCCAAGATTCTTTGCGCGCCCGAAGAAATAAAAAAATAAATAAATAATGGCAACCTGAAGTGGCGCAGATCTCACATTTAAATATAAGTTTTGCATCTATACTCGGTTTACACTCATTTGAACATCCAACGCCACATGTGTTAAACTTTAAGGGACATCAAAACCTCAAAATGTCAGTTAAAATACGTTAATAATCAACTTGATGTCTTTAGAAGTAAAGCCTGAAAAGCCTTTACTTTCAAACGTTACATGTTCAGAGGTTGACTTACATCTTATATCTTATTGTGACTGTGGAGATGTTATAGACTCGTTTTACTTCATGTACATAAATGGACCAAGATGAACAGATTCAGATCAGGCTGCTTTATTTCAGACTGCAAAGCTTTAAGTCTAGTTAAACATTTGAATAAAGGGCTCAGTTTATGATTATCTATATTTTCTTGCTGTATTAGAACTCTTTTGTCTGTTGACAGTAAAACAACACACAAAACATCTTTTACATTTCATTGTGTCTTAGGGAGCAAACAGAGAGCTTGTTCATGTGATCTTGTGTTGACCTTTTCTCTTGCTTCTGTCTGTGTTAAGAACAGTTCTGGAAACAACGGGCCTGCAGGGGAAGGTCGAGCCCAGCAGGCCAGAAACAAGTGGGACCATTTAAAGAACAAGTACAAAGTAGCTGCAGGTTTGAAGGTTAATAGATACTTTGCTGACGTGATTGATTTCCACTGCCTTAGGATTCCTAATATCCAGGGACAGCAGAGGGTCAGCGGGAGGCCCAGCTCTGCTGCTGGGTCCTGGTGTGTCCTCATGGATGAGGTGTTAGGACAGAGGCCACTGGAAGGAGGAGGACATGAGGCTGCAGAAAGGATGGAGAGGCTCTTCTCTGCTCCAGAGGACAATCCTTACATTAGATCTGTTGTTATTTACTTAATTTATGAGTTCTTTTTAAATTATTTCTTCATAATTGTTCATTTTATATAATTTATGAAATAAAATATAGTTCTATTGTTACACCTTGTCTATTCCATTCAATATGTCGTCTCTGGGCTGTCTTCATCAAAGGTGTCAGCGTGTAGTATGTTGATAAAAGAATACTACAGAGGCTGGGTGGAATGATAGAGCAATCTTTATTGAAACAGATCTCAATGCCTGCATCTGAACAGAGTATGGCCGCACGTCTGGTGTTCTCAAATCTATGGCAAAGTAATGCCAAAGTCTTTGCCCTCTGTTCTATCAGTAATCCTATCACCTTCGATATTAGGAATTCTACCAACTTCTACCGACTTCTCTGGTGTGTGGGGCCTTTTTAGAGTTTACTGTCCATAACCGCCTACTTCTCCTAATTGGTCACTTTGGTGGATTAAAGGTTTATCTATCCAATGGGAGAAAAGGAGGATGGGTCTACCTCACATCTCCTATGAAATAACTCTTGTGTGCGTTACTTAAAGGAGTCATATTATACCCTATTTCTACAAGTTAATCTAGTTCCCTGGTGTCCTAATGAAATGTCTGTGACATGCTTTGGTCAAAATACCATAAGGATGAAGCACAATAGCAGTTCATAACTGTTCAATAACCCTGCCAAAACAGCCCTGTTCAGAACAGTCGGTTTTGAGTGCCTGTCTCTTTAAATGCAAATGAGATAGATTAAAGGTACATCTATCCAATGGGAAAGAAACAAGGGATGGGTCTGCCTCCCATCCCCTATGAAATAACTCTTGTTGGGGTTACTTAACTTTGCTGATGTCAGCTAAAGTAGACAGGATGGTCTCTCTATACTAACATGACAATGTATAGTTGAGTCAGCTCTAAACCTCTGGTGTGGGTCCCTTCCTGTAGCTTATCTCTGATGCCCACCTCAGAGCTGATCAGGGCTCCTGGCCCTTTCGTATTCGCACACTTGTCTACAGGGGAGCATCTGGTCCTGTCCCATCCTGTCTTCCCACTATTCACTATTGTCTTAGAGCCCAGGATGTGTAAGAAACACACAGACACTACAAGTATTTACAGCTTAAGTACAATTTATAACAGCAAACAGCATCAAGTGCTACTTTTCAGGGACAACAAGGGATGAAATGTTTTCTTTTATTATTAAAGTCTTAACATTTAAACTATTTACAAAATTACAGCACAAATAACTATTTACAGATTATTACTCACTAATAACAAAGACAATTATTATTAAAACAATATTAAAACAGTTAGAGATGATGTACAGTAACAGGCTGAGCAGGAGTCCCTGCAGTGCTGCTGGGCTGGATGGTGTCAGTGGGACATGTTCTGGTTTGTTGGACGTTTTCTTTGTCTTTCTCTTTAAATCATTTCAAACTGGCTCTGCAGTCATTCACATTATCAGACTCTTTTGTCCAAAGTGACTTACAGTAATTCATACATACACTGATGGTGCCGACCTGCACATCAGGAGCAGTTTGGGTTTCAGTATTTTGTCCAAGGGCACTTCGACATGCAGACCAGGGGAATCGAACCAACAACCTTCTGATGAACCACAGCAGTCAGTGAGTTGTTTGAGTTGAATAAAGGTAATAATTTTGAACCGACCCACTTTGTACTTTTATTTAATTTCAGTTTTATTAGTTTTACTTGTACTTGACAAAGTTTAGAACCTTTACGTCAGTGAAACATCTGTCGTTGGCTGAACCTGAACTCAGCATTTCTCTAACAGGGCTGATATCTGAGAAACCACGTGACCACATGCTGAAGCTAAAACTGAGACAAGCAGGACGCTGATAACAGAAAAGAGACTGAAACTGCAGCAGAGAGACCTGCAGCAGAGAGACCTGCAGCAGAGAGACCTGCAGCAGAGAGACCAGCTCCTCTTCAGTCATGTTCAGGTTCAGATCTGCTCCACTGATGCTCCTCCTTACCTGTTCATGGATCATTGCTGTAAGTGGAGGTAAGAGGAGGGCTTGCACTCGCGGGCGTGTGTGTGTGTGTGTGAGAGAGAGAGATAGTGCATACGTGTTCTTCACATATGACATCTAAAGTTCCAGTTGTTTACATCTTTGAGTGTTGACGTCAAGATGTGAAGCTGGTTTATGATTTGTGTCAGTTTAAGGACCGTTAGCTAGAAATGTGACATACCTCCGATAGGGGAGATTGGGGTAATTTGTGCCAAGGGGCAAGTAGTGCCACCCCTGTTATCTGGAAAACCAGAGAAGAAGTTGGTCATGTGACCACATATTTTCACTCATCCTGCCAAGAAGGGAGACACATGGCTTCAGAGATAAGAACATTTAAGTTGAAAATTTGTTTTCAATTTTTTGCCCTCCAAAGTAAAATTTCTATGATCATGGTTTTTTGATTGCTGGGTTTGAACAATTACAGACAAGTTTGAAAAGAGTTCACACATGTTTTAGTGCTTTAGTAAGCTACACTATGAGTCTATACAGTTAACATGATGCTAGCTTAAAACAGCTGGGGGATGCATTCTTTTCAAAATGGTGGGCTTGGGGTGATTTGTTCCAAAGGGCAAAAAACGTTTGATTAATTACTATATATTACTTTATTGTATTTTATTGTTATTGTACATTGTATCCTTACATTTGATCACTAAAACTATGTGACATTCTTAATTTTAGACCAAAATCCATCATGCCATGCAAATACAAATGGAAGACAGAAAAGGTTTCAACTCCTCTTGAGGAGATGGAAAGAGCAGTGAAAGAGGTGCAACAGGGGAAGACCATACGTCAGGTTGGAAAGGAGATGAAGGTCTGCAGGATGACCATAAAATGATATATGAATAAGAAAAAAATAGGAGAAGTAACAAAGCCAGGCTATGAAAGAACAGCAGGCGCCAAACAAGTCTTCAATGAGAACATGGAGAAAGAGCAAGCTGACCATATTAAGACACTAGCAGCAATGTATGTTTCATGGCATAGGTGTCATGAAATGCTGTGAACTGGTTTTTGACTTGGGGTTAGTGTTAGGGTAGGCTGGATCTGTGAAGAGTAAGAGTCAGTTAGGTCTTCATGTGACGGTATAGCCCTTGTTATAGAAAAGTGGCCTTTGATGTTGTTAAAACGTTAAATAAACGTCAAATAAGTAATTTCGTATTGAATTTGTCTTGCTTTTATATAGCATTATAATTTGTGAGATTAAAATGATCTGTTTTACTTCAGTTATCAATGGCACAATTTACCCCAGTGTATTCTCTCTCATGGCACAACTTACCCCACACCGAGGGAGAGTTGTGCCACAAAACCACTTTTTTTTTCTGAAGCTATATTTCTCAAACAGTTTATTTAAGATCCAAAGTGATTGTTCCCAGGGATGCACAAAATCCTAAACTATATGTACATGTTTTAGTTGGAGGCATTACTGTAATCCCCTTGCTTTAAAGGCACTTTAAGTAAACATTGGCACAAATTACCCCACTCTCCCCTGGGCATCATCAGGGCAGTTCGTCTAATGTGCAGTGAGCAGCTCTCCTACTGGTGCTGGGGAGAAGTGAGGGAGGGGAACCAGAACAAGAAACCAGAATCAGATTTGGATTTTCCGTTCTGCGCAGGCTCGAGATTTTTTTCCCGGGGCCGTGAGCCGGAAGTAGAACGACGGCGGCGGCGTCTTTCCTCCAAAATCACCGCAAGTGAGAGCGCCATTGTGCATCTAGTTTGTGTAATTATCATGTACACCATATACAAAATGTACAAAGATGTAGCTTCGTCTCGCTCTTCGTACGCCGTCTTTCTCGAATGTCGAGGCAGAGTTTGTCATTCTCTCAGTTTTACCCCAGTTCTCAAAATGTATTCAAACATGACTTAACATAGATATTCTCATGACAAACTCCAACTGGATCCTGATGAACTTCTTGATTTTCAGTGAAGTAAAATATATTGTCTTGTTGTCTCATTACATCCCTCGTGTCAAACCTTCTCAAACACCTTTCGATCTGTAGCTATCTGATGCTGTAGCTCACGGACACGTCTCTCTAATAGAGACACCTGAGACAACTGCAGGACAGTCAACACAGCCATCATGACACTTGTTTATCGAGGCTGTGTTACTGTGATGAAAGGCAAAACCTGAGCTAATCGACAGAATACAGTATAAAATCTAAAGTTTACTGGGGTACAAAACCAGTGGGACTATAAGCGACTCAGAAATCCAAGAATAAACAACTAGAACAGAGAGATGAGGTGAGAAACACAGTGAACCACAGCTGTCGAGCTCACGAAAGCAGCGTCTAACAGGTGATTTACTGTAAACAGCTCACAGTCAAAGTCCAGTTCAGTCCTGGTGTCAGTGGACGGTCAGCAGCAGCAAAGTGACGACTGGCTGTGAACTGATGTCCTCCATGTGTTTCTGAAGTGAAGCTCAGTAAAGAGGACTTTGTGCTTGTTGTAGTTGTGACAGGAAGATGAAGATGTTTGTGGTGTTTGTGATCCTCGTGCACGGTAAGATAACCTTCCTCCCTCTGATCTGATCGTCACCTCGGTCCAACGTCATGTCTTTAATGTGGATCTGTGTCATCTTCACTTCATCAGTGTGTTTCAGCTGCAGGACCATGTTTCTTCACAGAAACACATGAAGAACAGATTAAAGGCAGCAGATGTTCACTGTGTCTTTAAACCCTGATGAATGTAGAAGACTGTACAGTCACACTGTCCTCACTTCTGTTCTTCAGGATTAGATCCCTGCAGCTCGCTCACATTCTGATGGTTTCTGTTCACAAACGTAATAATGATGCTTTGCTGACAGCAGCGTCACATGTGGATGTAAATGTTTGCCTTCATTCACACAGAGTCTGAGTTGAGCTTTAGCAGCACAGTTTACAGGCTGCACACACTGCAGAGGACCACATTCACTCATGACTTGAAATAAGGCTGCTGTCATTGACCCTCTCTGTCTGTGTGACCTCACAGTTTCCCAGCATGCCTCAGCTGTGGAGCTGTATGAGGGGGACCCATTTGTCCTGCTGCCCTGTGACTTTCCTGCTGATGAACTAGCCGAACCCTCAGTGGTGTGGAGCCGCTACGATCTCAATCCTTCAACCGTCCACCAGCGTCAGCAGGAAGGTGACGAACTTAAAGACCAAAACCATCTTTACAGCAGCCGAACATCCATGAAGACTGACGCTCTGGAAACTGGAGACCTCAGTCTCAATCTGACAAAACTCCACCTCTCTGACAGCGGCTCCTACACCTGCACCGTCAGAGGGTTCAGTAGGGGGAGACAGAGAGAATGGAGAGTGACGGATGTACAGCTGCAGGTCAAAGGTCAGCAACTAACCCTAAAACCTCCTGTAGATACAGATCAGAGGTCAGAGGTCAGCAACTAATCCTAAAACCTCCTGTAGATTCAGATCAGAGGTCAGAGGTCATGTTCTTTATGTTTCTAGTTCCCACAGAACGATTCCCATCCTTGGCCACAGCTCTCCTGGTTCTCCTGGTTCTTGGACTTCTTGTTGGAGCTCTTTTAGTATATTTTAGGCACTATTTCAAGTCAGGTATGTCACTACTACTACACTACCCATCATGCACCTGGGCAACATGATGAGACATTCAGTGCGTTTACATGCACAGCTTAGTCAGATTACAGCCATAGTTCGATTATGCTGCTCAATCGGACAACTGCAATTATCCGAGTATACATGCCGGTGAGAAAATCGAATTACTGGCCGAAAGCACGTCATACCCGGTACGCTAGGTGGCGCTGTACCCATTTCAACTAGTGGTAATGGCGCACATCCGGCTCACCTCTTTACGTCACCAGCTGCATCGGCATTCAAGAAAGATGGCGTACGAAGGAAAAATCTCGCGCCTGCGCAGAACGCAAAATCCGATCTGATCCGCTGGAAACGTATACATGCAGGAGTAATGCTACTTTCAATCGAATAATCTACGTGGTGTAATTCGACTATGAGAAATCCGATCCGGTCCGATTTTAGTCAGACAAAGGTGTATACATGCATCTTAAAAATCCGTTCATAGTCAGATTAATGCAGTAATTCGGTTTTCTTGAGTGTCATGTAAACGCACCAAGTGAATTCTGGGATTATAAAGAAGGATAAGACAGTGAGGTCATGTTACCATCACAGTTCCTGCTGCTGTCTGTACAGCTGATGTTGTGGTTTGTTGTCCTCTCAGTCGACCAGGTGGAGGTGGATTCAGGGGCGGAGTCTGTCCAGCTGCCCTGCAAAACCACAGTTCACCTGCCTGAAGACATTAAAGTGGTGTGGGAGGACAGAAAAGGGAAGGTCCATGTGTATCAGAACGGTTCTGACCAGCCTGGAGAACAGTACAGATATTACAGAGGTCGAACAGAGATGAAGATAAACCTGCTGGAACCTGGAGACCTCAGTCTGACCCTCAAATACCCCACAGACTGGGACAGTAACACCTACACCTGCACCGTCTACAAGAGTGAGGAAGACATCCTGATGAAGAAACAAGTGGAGCTGAAGGTCAAAGGTCAGTTCTCTCTCTCTCTCTCTCTTAGTGAGTGTGGGTGTGCATTTCAGTGAGCGAGTGTGTTTCTATCTTTTGTGTGTCTGTGTGTTAGATTTATTTCTGCAGTAGTATTCTGTGCTGTAGTTTTAGTGGATCAGTATCAATCGTCCTCAGCTGGAGACGCTCACACACAGACACAGAGTCAAACTCTGTCCGACTGTTAATTGCTCTGTGGAGGATTGCAGTCCAGCAATCAGAGAAAAAGTCGGTTATGACGGTATAAAGTCCAAATCTAGGATGAACAATGGAGTTGTTATTTTTCTGGACAGTATTGATAAAGTCAGCACGGTTGTTGAACGAGGTGTAGTGATCCAGGACACCTTTGTTCAGGTGGTACCGCTGGTTCATCCAGCCAGAAACATCATTCTGTCCAGAGTTCCTCCGTTCATTAGTAATGAAATGTTGCAGAGAGAACTGGAGAGACACGGACAGTTAATGTCTCCAGTCAAACTGATTCCTCTGGGCTGTAAACCTCCACACCTGAGACATGTTGTCTCCTTCAGAAGGCAGGTCTTCATGGTTCTGAACAACACTGAGGAGTTCAACTGGATGTTGAAGTTCACAGTGGAGGATTTTGATGATACTGTTTATGTGTCTTCTGAGAGGATGAAATGTTTTGGATGAATGAGTCAAATCGTTACTTCTTCTTTTTCCTGCTTTGTTCACTCTTTTCTGTTTTACACCTTGTTTCTCTGCTATGGGAGACATAAGAACAGGCAGCTTGAATATAAATGGAGCAAGGGCTGATGGGAAAAGGGCGTCTCTTTTCAAGCTGTGTTCTCTCAACAAGCTGGATGTTATTTTGGTACAGAGACACACAGTACTGCTGATAACCAGACTGACTGGAGGACAGAGTGGACTGCTGAAACCTTCTTCAGTCACAAACCAGTAACAGTTGTGGGGCTGGACTAGTTGTTTCCACAAACTTTCTTCCTCAGTCTGTAGAAAGTGAAGAAGTTATTAAAGGCCGTCTGTTAAAAGTGAGAGCAGTGTGTGAAGACGTAAAGATGGTGTTTATTAATATTGATGCTCCGGCTGTGGGAGTGGAGAGAGTGGTGTTTCTACATGTTTTAAATGAAGTGATTGATAAATGTAATAATGAGGAATATGTATTTATGGGTGGAGGTTGTAACAGTACTGAGGACAGCAGGTCAGACAGGAACCATGCAGAGCCTCACGCTGCCTCTCACACTCGTCTGCTTCACCTCATGGAGGCTCAGGAGTTGTGTGATGTGTGGAGAGACAAAACACCTGGACACACCTGAACATAACTCACTGTCTGTGGCCAGGCTGGATCGCTTTATTGTTTTAAACATCATTTTAATGTGTTTAAAAGTTGTGTTATCAGCCCTGTTGGCTTCTCTGATCACTCACTTGTGACAGCTTCTGTTTTTATAACATGTAAACCAACAGTGCCTGTTGGCATTTTAACACGGCCTGACTGGAGGAGAAAAACTGCAAAAAAAACCCCAAAGTATGAAAGTTTGTGTCTCTACAACAGTGGTGATTTGGCAGAAATTGGTAGAATACATCTTATGAGAGACTTCACTCTGTATAAATAAACAGTGGAGGCTGTCTGAGGCCCCTCTCACCCCTCACAGTACAGAATGGTTCAGTCCAAACAGCTTAACAGTGGAGTGGCTGCTGCTCATCAACATGTCTTTACCCAAGAAAATAAAACCAGGGAGCCTTAAAGGAAAGGAAAAGGCAGAAAGGAAAGAAAGCAAGGAGAGGAAGACAACTCCTCACACATTTCTTTGTAAAGAAAGGTGAGCACAGTTCACAGCTAACACAGTTTAAGAACAGTTAAAGCTGATAATAATGTCAGCAGCTGTAAAGACTGAAGGCAGTCAGACAGCATGAATCTAGTTTCTCAGTTTGAGCAGCAGCAGGTTCCTCATCCTGATCTCATCCTCATTAAGTGCTGACTCAAAGTTATTATTACAAGAAAATAAGATTTAGTCAAACAGATACATCAAGATCATCATCATCATCAGCAGCAGCAGCAGCAGCAGCAGCAGCTGTCTGTCTGTCTGTCAGCCCTCTATACAATAAAAATAGCCTATAATCCATATTTATGTCAGGATGATTTTCATGTATTAAACAGCTGTGAAATAAAAAGAGCATATGTATGTGTATATATGATATAGTTGACTACAACAGAGTGTTTGGTCAGTAGTTTTGGACTCTCACCTTCCTGCTCTGCAGTAGAACAGAGGAGAACATTTCTGCTGCATGCAGACTGTGTGACTCAATACAATCAGAGAAATGTTTCTATTTTCTGAAAATCAGAAGATGAAATCACAACAACCATACAGCCTCATATCTGTATTTATTCAGCCCAAATCCAAAGCCAGCAGCTGTGAGTCTGCAGCTGTGGAGATAAATCAGAGCTGCAGGACAACAAGGAGACAGTGAGCAGTAACCAAGTAACTGTCATGTTGTTCTTTTCACTAATATGGGAATGACAGTCAAATATAGCATTAAAATGCAGTTTTATATAAAACAGCATCACATGTTTTCTCCGGCCTGAACAAGGGCCCAATTAGATTTCTTTTCATGGGGCCCTAAATCCCTGGCAGCACCCTGCCTAGCTGAGACCAGCAGAGACCAGAACCAGACTGAGACACTGAAGTTAAAAAGTCTCTTTTAGCTTCCTGCTGGGTGTCTCAGCTCAGGGGGTTCTGGTCCGGTCCAGCTTCCAGACTGTAGCCCAGATGGATGTTCCATCACACTTGTTCTTTGGTCTGGAGCGTAAGAATGGACAGAAGAGGTTCATTCACAGTTTAAGGTCTGACACTGGGCAGCTGCTGACTGATCACACTGCAATCCACAAACATGCTGTCAACTTTTCCAGTGAGCTGTTTGAATGTGAGCACAGAGAGCAGCAGGCAGCGTCTCTCAGCTTCTACACTGGTCTTCCTCAGGCTGAGCAGCAGAGTCATGTAGAGCTGGAAGCAGCTCTCTCCTCTGATGAGCTCTATGCTGCTCTGCAGAGCATCAGAGTGGGAAAGCTCCAGGAACAGACGTCTACCTGTTGACTGTTAAAGTTTGTTGGTCACAAAGTGAAGCTGTCAGTGTTGGTGGAGTGGAGAAGAAGCTCAGTGTGTCTGGAGGGTTGATGTTGATGTGATGTTTTCATTTGATCCAGAAGAAAGTTGAAGGAACGAGCTGAAAGAAACAACACATCTTTTTATCACTTAGAACAAAGAAATGCAGCTTTAATAGTTTGTATTAGTTATTGATTGATGATCAGTTCTCAGCTGATTCAACAAATCTTCACTTCCTGTTGAAGAAGTTGATCAAAGAAAATGTTAAATTTGACGTCCAGAAATGTGAAAGTGACAAAGAGAAGCAACAAACAGCAGTTAAACACTGAGATGAGACATTACTGTGAAGACCACAGGGACAAAACATCACAACACCATCAGGACTCTGATCATGTCCAACACCTTGAAAACCTGGTTTTACTTCCTGTGTTTCTGTCCCCTGTTACCTGCTGCTCTCATCTGGTTCTGTCCTTCAGCTTTCTCTACTACTTTGTAATCAGTCAATAAAGTTATTCAAAACTGCTGCTGCTGTCTGTACAGCTGATGTTGTGCTTTGTTTCCTCTCAGTCTGTCGGGTGGAGGTGGAGGAGGGGGAGGAGTCTGTCCAGCTGCCCTTCAGAACTACACCTGACCTGCCTGAGGACGCTAAAGTGAGGTGGGTCTATGACCCTTTCAAGACATGCAGGACAGTCCACCTGTATGAGAACAGATCTGACCAGCCTGAGAAACAGCACCAGGATTACAAAGACCGAACAGAGATGAAGAAAGACCTGCTGAAGACTGGAGACCTCAGTCTGACCCTGAAACACCCCAAAGAGACAGACACAGGAAATTACAGGTGTCTTGTCATCAACACGGACGGAGACAGACTGAGAGACAAAACAGTGGAGCTGAAAGTCAAAGGTCAGAATGAAGATACAAAACAGAGATCTGTGTGTCTGTCTGTGATTGGCTGCTTGTCTCTGGTTGCTAGCTTGTCTCTGGTTGGCTGCTTGTCTCTGGTTTGTTGCTTGTCTGTGGTTGGTTGCTTGTCTCTGATTGGCTGCTCGTCTCTGGTTGGCTGCTTGTCTCTGGTTGGCTGCTTGTCTCTGGTTGGATGCTTGTCTCTGATTGGCTGCTTGTCTCTGGTTGGCTGCTTGTCTCTGGTTGGTTGCTTGTCTCTGGTTGGCTGCTTGTCTCTGGTTGGTTGCTTGTCTTTGGTTGGTTGGTTGTCTTTGGTTGGTTGCTTGCTTGTCTCAGGTTGGCTGCTTGTCTTTGGTTGGTTGCTTGCTTGTCTCTGGTTGGTTGCTTGTCTGTGGTTGGTTGCTTGTCTCTGATTGGCTGCCCGTCTCTGGTTGGCTGCTTGTCTCTGGTTGGTTGCTCTTCTTTGGTTGGTTGGTTGTCTTTGGTTGATTGCTAGCTTGTCTCTGGTTGGCTGCTTGTCTCTGGTTGGATGCTTGTCTCTGGCTGCTTGTCTCTGGTTGGCTGATTGTCTCTGGTTGGTTGCTTGTCTCTGGTTGGCTGCTTGTCTCTGGTTGGTTGCTTGTCTTTGGTTGCTTGCTTGTCTCTGGTTGGCTGCTTGTCTTCGGTTGGTTGCTTGCTTGTCTCTGGTTGGTTGCTTGTCTCTGGTTGGTTGCTCTTCTTTGGTTGGTTGGTTGTCTTTGGTTGGTTGCTAGCTTGTCTCTGGTTGGCTGCTTGTCTCTGGTTTGTTGCTTGTCTGTGGTTGGTTGCTTGTCTCTGATTGGCTGCTCGTCTCTGGTTGGCTGCTTGTCTCTGGTTGGTTGCTTGTCTTTGGTTGGTTGGTTGTCTTTGGTTGGTTGCTTGCTTGTCTCTGGTTGGCTGCTTGTCTTTGGTTGGTTGCTTGCTTGTCTCTGGTTGGTTGCTTGTCTGTAGTTGGTTGCTTGTCTCTGATTGGCTGCCCGTCTCTGGTTGGCTGCTTGTCTCTGGTTGGTTGCTCTTCTTTGGTTGGTTGGTTGTCTTTGGTTGATTGCTAGCTTGTCTCTGGTTGGATGCTTGTCTCTGATTGGCTGCTTGTCTCTGGTTGGCTGCTTGTCTCTGGTTGGTTGCTTGTCTCTGGTTGGCTGCTTGTCTCTGGTTGGTTGCTTGTCTCTGGTTGGTTGCTTGTCTCTGGTTGGCTGCTTGTCTCTGGTTGGTTGCTTGTCTTTGGTTGCTTGCTTGTCTCTGGTTGGCTGCTTGTCTTTGGTTGGTTGCTTGCTTGTCTCTGGTTGGTTGCTTGTCTCTGGTTGGTTGCTTGTCTCTGGTTGGCTGCTTGTCTCTGGTTGGTTGCTTGTCTTTGGTTGCTTGCTTGTCTCTGGTTGGTTGCTTGTCTGTGGTTGGTTGCTTGTCTCTGATTGGCTGCCCGTCTCTGGTTGGCTGCTTGTCTCTGGTTGGTTGCTCTTCTTTGGTTGGTTGGTTGTCTTTGGTTGATTGCTAGCTTGTCTCTGGTTGGCTGCTTGTCTCTGGTTGGATGCTTGTCTCTGGCTGCTTGTCTCTGGTTGGCTGCTTGTCTCTGGTTGGTTGCTTGTCTCTGGTTGGCTGCTTGTCTCTGGTTGGTTGCTTGTCTTTGGTTGCTTGCTTGTCTCTGGTTGGCTGCTTGTCTTTGGTTGGTTGCTTGCTTGTCTCTGGTTGGTTGCTTGTCTCTGGTTGGTTGCTCTTCTTTGGTTGGTTGGTTGTCTTTGGTTGGTTGCTAGCTTGTCTCTGGTTGGCTGCTTGTCTCTGGTTTGTTGCTTGTCTGTGGTTGGTTGCTTGTCTCTGATTGGCTGCTCGTCTCTGGTTGGCTGCTTGTCTCTGGTTGGTTGCTTGTCTTTGGTTGGTTGGTTGTCTTTGGTTGGTTGCTTGCTTGTCTCTGGTTGGCTGCTTGTCTTTGGTTGGTTGCTTGCTTGTCTCTGGTTGGTTGCTTGTCTGTGGTTGGTTGCTTGTCTCTGATTGGCTGCCCGTCTCTGGTTGGCTGCTTGTCTCTGGTTGGTTGCTCTTCTTTGGTTGGTTGGTTGTCTTTGGTTGATTGCTAGCTTGTCTCTGGTTGGATGCTTGTCTCTGATTGGCTGCTTGTCTCTGGTTGGCTGCTTGTCTCTGGTTGGTTGCTTGTCTCTGGTTGGCTGCTTGTCTCTGGTTGGTTGCTTGTCTTTGGTTGCTTGCTTGTCTCTGGTTGGCTGCTTGTCTTTGGTTGGTTGCTTGCTTGTCTCTGGTTGGTTGCTTGTCTCTGGTTGGTTGCTCTTCTTTGGTTGGTTGGTTGTCTTTGGTTGGTTGCTAGCTTGTCTCTGGTTGGCTGCTTGTCTCTGGTTTGTTGCTTGTCTGTGGTTGGTTGCTTGTCTCTGATTGGCTGCTCGTCTCTGGTTGGCTGCTTGTCTCTGGTTGGCTGCTTGTCTCTGGTTGGATGCTTGTCTCTGATTGGCTGCTTGTCTCTGGTTGGCTGCTTGTCTCTGGTTGGTTGCTTGTCTCTGGTTGGCTGCTTATCTCTGGTTGGTTGCTTGTCTTTGGTTGGTTGGTTGTCTTTGGTTGGTTGCTTGCTTGTCTCTGGTTGGCTGCTTGTCTTTGGTTGGTTGCTTGCTTGTCTCTGGTTGGTTGCTTGTCTGTGGTTGGTTGCTTGTCTCTGATTGGCTGCCCGTCTCTGGTTGGCTGCTTGTCTCTGGTTGGTTGCTCTTCTTTGGTTGGTTGGTTGTCTTTGGTTGATTGCTAGCTTGTCTCTGGTTGGCTGCTTGTCTCTGGTTTGTTGCTTGTCTGTGGTTGGTTGCTTGTCTCTGATTGGCTGCTCGTCTCTGGTTGGCTGCTTGTCTCTGGTTGGCTGCTTGTCTCTGGTTGGATGCTTGTCTCTGATTGGCTGCTTGTCTCTGGTTGGCTGCTTGTCTCTGGTTGGTTGCTTGTCTCTGGTTGGCTGCTTGTCTCTGGTTGGTTGCTTGTCTTTGGTTGGTTGCTTGTCTTTGGTTGGTTGGTTGCTTGTCTCTGGTTGGCTGCTTGTCTCTGGTTGGCTGCTTGTCTCTGATTGGCTGCTTGTCTCTGTCTAACTGTCCTCTGTCTCCTCTGCAGGGAGAATTCAGATCAAAGATGAAACAGAGGACATCAGGAACAGAAGCAGCTCCACTGATCCGACTCCTCTGATGGCTGATCAATCTGTTTGATCGGTCTGTTGGTCAATCTTTGATTATTGATCTGATGTGACTTCGGATCAGAGACTAAATGGAGGTGAAGGAGCTGATGGAGGACAGATGAAGACAGGAGGACGCTTCATCAGCTTCTTCTTCACTCTGACTCTCACACACAGTCTACATACTCACTATTGATGACTATTGATCAGTGATGTCAGAGTGATGTCAGAGTGATGTCACATGGTGGTTTGGACTGAAACATGTGGTTTAGATCCTTTGAACTCTGACAGTAAAGTGTAAATACAACCTCAGATGTAGAGACAGCAGGTCTCTGCAGTAACAACATGTATCATTACCTTTACAGAGTGTCTACAGATAGAAACACTCACATTTAACACTTTTAATACCTTTTAATGCCACTTTATATGAAATTTAAGACCAAACCTTCGATGGAAATACACACCAAACGTGAAATATATATAAACATATTGTAGATACTAATTATTGCTGTAAGCTTTTAAAATAAAAGATGATTTAATCAATGAATAAATGGACATTCTGTCATATTTTAAGTTATTTTGAGTCCACCGTCTTTAATGTGGATCTGTGTCATCTTCATTTCATCAGTGTGTTTCAGCTGCAGGACCATGTTTTCTTCACAGAAACACATGAAGAACAGATCATAAGATATCAGATGAAGATTCCTGTCAGACAATCAGAGTTCATCACTGATGTTCTGGTAAACAACCACCAGAGGGCGACATGAGCACAGCAGGATTATTACCTCTGACAACGTTTCCACTGCTGGTCCTCAGAACACTTCTGAGGTATTTGTACTTTACTGGAGGATTTCTGCAAATATGTACTTTTTACTCCACTACATTTGTTGAAAACACTGTTTTAGTTACTTTACAGATTACATGCTGCCTCAGAGCTGAATCAGCACTTTTTAAATTCATTTATTTGATGAACAATCAGATTAAAAACAACTCTTATATTCATACAAATAATCTGAAAGTGCTGAATATACTTTAGTATATTTAGCTGAGATTAGATTCTGTCTGTCTGAGTGACATTTTACCACGATGTTATAGAGAATAACGCACAAAATGTCGCCCAGCAGGCTGCAGCACTTTGTTAATAAAGATAATAAACCCTAAAGAGAAAGAAAATAAAATACATTTCTGATTAAACAGTCACATCTGGATCGATGTGATGATGTTAAACAGCTGATCACATGTTCCTCTTTATGATAGATTATATTTTATAATAATAACATCTTTAAACCTCCTGATGAAACACATCTGTTACAGATATATAAACATGTGTCTCAGGTGTTAAAGGTGACACACCTGTCTTAGTAAATCAATCAATAACAAGTCTGAACTCTCTTGTTGCTGGGAGCGGCAGCCTCCCGCAGCGCGCTCTCTGATTGGCCCGCAGTCCGTCACCTCGGGCCAATCAGACGCCAGTGCGTCCGCCATGAGAATCCATGATGTTCTTTTTGTTTCTTTCATCATTATCAATACTACCATTCATCATCAGGCTGATCAGATCACCGCGCATGCTCACATCTACCGGGGTGGCATCTAAAAGAAAGCCTTGCCTCCCCAGTTGGCAGCAACGAATCTAAAGAAAAGTTATGGCCAGTTTGACATCTACGAGCGCGAATCTCCAATGTCCGACTGCTGTGAATGCAGCACGAGATGACATCAGAGCAAGAGACGAGTCGTTTGGAAAACTGAGTGCCGCGAAGCGAAGAGCAGGAGTCGCGAGGAAAGGAGACACGGGAGGAAAGAGGTAAAAACTGATGAACTATCTATCAAGAAATGAAATAATATCAAAGCACAGTGCTAGTATAGCTGCGATGCTGATTTAAGATGATTTAACTATACATGTAATGTTAGCTAGGTCTGACGTCACTTCTGTTTAAAGTAAGTTAACGTTAGGCTACAAAAGCTAATATTGATTCAACGTCTGTCAAGGAAAACACGGTAAAGTTACTTTGAATCTTCCAGAAATGAAGAGGAAAGGTAGCATATGAAGTGAGCAAGGTAGAAGGAGGAGATGAGGTGGAAGGAGAGAGAGAAAGGCGACCAGGGAGAGGAGGAGGAAGAGGGAGAACACCACAGCGATGAAGATACGAGGAGGGAGAGCAACACCGAGATGAGGAGGAGAAAGAGAGAGACAAGATAACGTGCAGGGCTCAGACACTGAAAGGGAAAGCAGAGTGCTGAGCATCACCAACCATCTCTAGTCCAGCTGCTCCACATGGTGTGGACATTGTTGCTGTGTAGTAAACTAACTTACATATCAATAAGAACAACACGTGACAAAAACGGACATTTTGATCAGAACATTAAGGTGCATTTAGGAAAAAGTGCTTACATGCAAAAGGGACTTCTTCAAATAAATATACATATTCATGTTTGCTTGAATATGAATAATTGTGGAAACTTGTAAGTGAAAGTGTGATGAGATGGGGACAGAGTTTTAATATTCAGTGTACAATGTATTTTAGTTCTATTGCTCAGCTTAAATTCACAAATTAAATAAATGAACCTAAAAATACTCTCCCAGGCTAAAATGTTAGTGTGTGTTAACACAGTCTGATGGTTATAACAGATCAATGATGGTTCTACATTGATTGTGTTTTTACTAGTTATATTCTATAATGAGTTGAGATGTAATGCAGTTTTAATGTTTCCTCCCCTCCATCTTCTAGACGTATCCATGTCCAGGTGTGAGGTGCCAGTGCAGCCAAAGCAAGAGAGTTTCCCTGAGTCCCTCCAGGAGCAGGAGAATCTTCTGCAGCCACTGGTACAAATCTCACCTGGTTAGAAGACTCGCAGTCCAAACATGCAGCGCACTGTTTTGCTTGTAGGCATTTTTCCCTCCCGATGCTCCAAGGACTGTTTTCATCTCATTCAAGGGTTATTGTAACTGGAAAAAAGCTGAAATGAAAGACAGTGGTTTCTGTTTGTGGTCCCAGCTGTGACTTTACTGAGGTTCACCCAGTGTTAGCAGCAGGAGGACGGTCAGCTCACCTCCCAGAGCCTCCAGCTGAATCACTGGACACTGATTTAGGGACCGTCATTAAATTACTGAGCACAAATATATTCATACTAAATAATTGCAGTTTTTTTTTATGTCTTCAATGTCATGTGACCCACTGACTCCAAACCAGCAGTATATAAGCAGCGGTATTTAGAAATAAATTAGATTCAACAAATACGTTTCTGCATTGTGCCATTTTTTGTATGTCTCAACCTGACTTTTTTTTTCACAAATCTCACCAGTCGTCTTTATTTAAAGGGTTATATTTCAAAGTTTTCTTCCGGACCCTCCTAGATTTTGTAAGTTAATGACTCAGAGCACCGCTGCTACAAATATTTATAGGGGAAAAACTGTGTTATAGTTTTTTAACGTCTCTTCTTTTACATGTACAGTATACAGCCTGTATGAACCTACTCACACAATGTTTTTGTACTTTTTCAGACTGGGGGCAAAATGGACTTTTATTTGACTTGTTTTCAGGTTTGTGGAGATGTTCTTATGTAACATACCCTTTTGTAACTGTGTGAGCCTTTTTGTGTAATTTGTTGATACAGCAGCTCAGATTTACATGCATGAAATGTCCCTTTCATGTCTCCTTAACTGCTGTGAATACTGTATATATTGTACTGTATTTCTCATGACTTTATCAGTAAAGACCTGACCTGTCAAACAGTGTTCAAGCTACTGAGGGACAAATAGGGAGAATGTGTGTTCTGAGTAAACAATAAAAGCGATGTCCAGTACCTTGTTTGAGTGCCGTGCCCATTTATTACTACAGTGTATTTACGCTCACCTTAGTACAGCTCAGTCCATAGATCTTCATGGGTAAGTTTTTATTTGGATTGTTTCTTCTTGTACAAATGCTGTCTGCAACACTGGCACTCTGACACAGTCAAATCTGTTTGCTTCCCCTCTCACACATCTGCCACTTATCACCTGTGTCTTACCTTAATGCCTTTCCTGTGATAATGGCCCATCTACAGTAGTGTTACCATACTTCCATCTCCTATTAATTGAGATCACATTGTATGGTCACTTATTCCTAATATGTACTGTTTCACATGAAACCTCAAATACAAGACATTGATTGCATGAGATAAAGTTGTCTGTATGAGTTTGTAAATGGCAGCCCGTGTCCTTGTGTACTGTGATTAAATTCAGTATATATACGTCAACCATATGTTGCCACCCCTCAAAAATTCCTGCCCCCCTCTCGCCACCCCATAAATATGTTTCTAGATCCGCCCCTGCGTGCAGGACACAGCACAACTGCTGATTTTTATTCAGGGAGTTAATTCAGATTTTGAAGTGTCCGAGGAGCTGGCAGCTCTACAAAGTCTCTCAGATACTACGAAAGGAGATGATATTTTTTGTAAAGTACGCCAGATGATGGAAGAGTTGGATTTAGACTGGTCTAAGCTGGCTAGCATCACAACGGACGGTGCTCTGAGTATGATTGGTGCGTCGCGGGGGCTAGTGGGGCGCATAAAAAGATAAATGGAGGAAAGAGGTCTCACCCCCCCACTACAAGTCCACTGCCTGATTCACCAGCAAGCGCTGCAAAGCACTGTGCTGCAAAGTTATCAAGTGGGAATCTGTCATGAAGATGGTTGTGTCTTGCATAAACTTCATCAGAGCAAACGGACTAAAACAAAGGCAGTTCCAAGCTTTTCTAACGGAGCTGGAGTCTGCACATGGAGACTTGCTTTACCACACTGAAGTCAGATGGTTAAGCCGGGGCAGAGTTTTGAAGCGCTTTTACGAGCTGCTCCCCGAAATCAACGCCTTTCTCCTGACAAAGGGAAAAACTGTCCCAGAGCTGATCGACACTGAATGGAAATGGGACCTCGCCTTTCTGACAGATGTGACAGAAATTTTAAACAGCCTCAATGTACAGCTCCAAGGCAAGGGAAAATTAATCTGTGACATGTATTCCCACGTCAAATCATTTGAGGTTAAACTGGCTCTGCTTGTTGGACAAGTGCAGAAACAAGACTTCACCCATCTCCCTGCTGCTCGAAGCCTCTCAGCTGAGAAACCAGCGGTCCCGTTTCCAACCAAGAAGTGCAAGGACGCACTGGAAACGCTGAGAGCAGAGTTCAGTGTGCGGTTCCGTGAGCTTCATGCCCACGTTAAAGAAATTTGAATATTCCAGAAAACTTTTGCTGCCGACATCAATGACACCCTGCCTTCTCTTCAATTTGAACTGGCTGAGTTGCAGACCTGCGATGTGCTGAAAGACGCATTCAGCCCCAACTGTCTCATAGAGTTCTATGCTTCCCTCCCAAATGAGACCTACCCCAGCATAAAAACGCATGCAATGAAGATGTCCACAGTTTTTGGGAGCACATATATCTGTGAGCAAACTTTTTCATGCATGAAGCTGATCAAAAATCCGATGAGATCAAGACTCTCAGACCAACACCTGCATCAGTCTCTGAGACTGGCTGTGACTGGAATGGAACCTGACATCAATCTCCTCAGCAGCCAGAAGCAACAGCTCACACTGATATGGTGAGCCTGCTGATTGCAATAACTATGAATATGAAAAATGTCAGTATAGTAATGCTCTTTTTATAGGCAACATGTTTCTTGAACAGTGATGTCACAGCCAAAAGGAGACTGCATCATGTCATCTGCTGATTGGCTGCTTATGTTTTTTATCTGCCATTCCTGAAGGGCTGCATGCTTCCAGGACCAGCCTGAAGTCAGGAGGAGAGACTGTGGTTGACCTCTCCCACTCTGGAGCCAGGATTCTCATCATCACAGCACAAAAACCTCATTCAAGAGTCATGTATATACAAAACAGATCACATTATATACCTGTTTATTACAATTATTCTGTATTAATGTTATTTCACTGTAGCTTTAGTAAACATACCTGTTAGACAAAATACTTGACTATTGTTAACTAATTGTTAATTGTTAACCTTTATCTGTAAATACAAAATCAGCTCAACAAGATACGTCCTCCTGATTCTTATCATTATTCTGTTTTAATATTACTCCACTACCTGTAAAGACAAAATACCTATCAATTGCTAACTCACCTGTACCTGTTACAAAATCACATCACCTCATTGTTACCTGGATCAGCTTGTGTTTTTATTTCCTATAAAATAAAAGGAGTATCTGTGGTACTTCAAATAAACATGTGAAGACTTTCTATTACTTTTTTTGCAAACCAACAGGTGGTGCCAAGGCCAAGCAAAGGGCAGCTACAAAAAATGTATCATTATAATCTCCCCAATAATACTGGTTGTCACTTTGGCCCATATCATTTCCTGTTATAGACTGACCCCGGCCCCCCACCACAGAAAGGAAAGTTGATATGGCCCCCACCAAAAAAAGTCTGGGGACCCCTGCTCTACAGTAATAGATTGTTATACTTTACTGTAATGTTTTATATCTTTAACTTCTATGTTTTAAAACAGGTCAGTTGTTCAGGAAAATGCTTGCTGTGAAGCTGCAGAAATGTTTTGTGGACTATGAGACTACCAGCTTTCTTATTTTCTTATACTCTAATAGATTTTATTTTGGTTTCCATGTATTTTGTGTAATATTTACAGTATTTCAGTTTTCAGCCACAGTTCGAAAAAAAGAATCAATGGAATCAAAAAATGCATCAAAGCATTTCTGATTCTGGATTCAATTCTTTGCAAGAAGGCAAATTTGACAACAAATGGCATGAAAGCTACGTAGAGTTATAGGTCACAATGACAATCAATGGTGCACTGATTCGCACTGAGTGCTGTATTTTGTATTTTGTTGTCCACTGTGTAATGGTTGATTGGAAGAGCTCATACACTTGTTTGCAAGTTGTGTTGTTTGAAGGCAAAATTAGTTTTTGTTGCATATTTTAAATGTTTTGGCACGTTAGAGCCTTTTGCAAACAAAATGAGTCATTTTGACCATGAGTGCCACTGTTTCAGCCTGTGTGTTAACTGTTTTGAAAATGTGGAGTTTGAGTTGACTGCTGCATCAAAGCAATCAATAAAAACTGTAAAAGATTCCTGTCAGACACTCAGAATTCAGTGAGTATCAGTGATGTTCTCGTAAACAACCACCAGAGGGCGACATGAGCTCTGCTAAGGTTTAAGGGTTTAGCTTTCAGAACAGCACTAGTAACTAAAACACTGTTTTAGTTACTTTACAGATTACAGAGCTGAATCTGAACTTTTTCAAATTCATTTATTTGATGAACAGTCAGGTTAAAACAACATATTCATACAAATAATCTGAAGTGCTGAATATACTTTAGTATATTTACCTGAGATTTGAGGGTCACGCTTCTCTTCAGGTCTGTAAATATAGGAGGTGTTGGTGACAAAGCAATGTTTTGTCCTTTCTCTCAGTTTTACCACAAAATGTATTAAAACATGTAAACATTAAAGATATTCTCATGATGAACTTCAACTTGATCCTGATGAACTTCTGATGTTCACTGAAGTTAAATATATTATTATATCATTAGCAGAATATTATTACTACATCATGTTGGGTGATTTCTTTCAGACATCTTGAGCTCGTTATTTTGGTAATTTGGAAGTAATTTCAAAGACGCTGCTTGCTGAGACATTTCCCCACTGACAGAGGAGATCAACATTAGATTATTGTGATTTACACATTTAGAGGATGATTCAGTGAGAGAGTGACGAGGAAGGTGACAGTCTCAGTGTTATAAACTCAGCTATCAGTCTGGTTTTCTGCACTACGTCCCTGACTGACCATATTAACTAGGCTGGTAGAGTCCATACAGCACTGACTGTATCACTAGCAGACTCTCTAGTCACCTGCAACCTGCAGAGTGCTACATCCCTCGTGTTAAACCTTCTCAAAAACCTGTCTGTGTTGCTGGATACAACAGGTGGGCGTCACAGGAAGCGTCACAGGAAGCAGCGTCCAACAGGTGATTTACTGGAAACAGCTCAAAGTGAAAGTTGAGTTCAGTCCTGGTGTCAGTGGACGGTCAGCAGCAGCAAAGTGACGACTGGCTGTGAACTGATGTCCTCCATGTGTTTCTGAAGTGAAGCTCAGTAAAGAGGACTTTGTGCTTGTTGTAGTTGTGACAGGAAGATGAAGATGTTTGTGGTGTTTGTGATCCTCGTGCACGGTAAGATAACCTTCCTCCCTCTGATCTGATCGTCACCTCGGTCCAACGTCATAATAATAATAATGCATTTTATTTGAAGGCGCCTTTCAAAGCACTCAAGGACACCACACATAACTACAACAGTACAACAAAAAGAGAGGACAATGTAGTGCAAATGAACAAATAAATAAGAGGATGCAATTACATGGTGCCAGCTCAGCACAGAATTCACACTCTGCAGTCCTATACAGGAAGTCAACCAGGCAGCGTTAGGCAGGGTTGAGCTTCCGGGGTGAGAATAGTGCAATAGAGTGAGCTCACTAACACACATTGTGCATAAAAAGTCTGAAATCTTTGAGTTGAACTCGATAAAAATGTGTTGATTGTTGTGTTGTGTTGATATTTGTGTTGAGTGTAGAAGACTGTACAGTCACACTGTCCTCAGTTTTATGGCCTGTTGCAGCAGCTGTAGAGGACAAAGTCCACACAAATGATCCATTGAAACTCATTTATTAGTTTGGTACTGAAGGTGTGTCATGTTTTATAGCACTACAGCAGGCACGTGCACACATCGGGCCAAAGGGGTGATTCAGTCCCTGCCCCTTTTTTGTGTGTTTTTTTAATAAATAAATGATTCCTGTTGTGCATAGAGATGTAGAAGAAAACAACAACTGCAGTGTAAAAACATCCAGCCCATTGTGCTGTACGGTAGTGAAGTCTGGGGTCCACTCAGTCATCAGAGCTCTACCTGCTGGGACAAACATCCAACACAATCCTTACATGCTGAATTCTGCTGATATGTCCATATCAGTACATCAGTACACAGAAACACACCAACAAATGCATGTAGAGTGGAATTAGGCAGATACCCACTGATAATCTACAATCACATAAAATTCTCAACTTTTGTAACCACCAGTCATGTTCGATTGTACCACAGCAGGCCCAAGGGGTGATTGAGCCCCTTTTAGCCTCGTAATAAAAAGTGCCCTTTTTGTGTGTTTTTTCAATGAATAAATAAATTCCTGTTGTGCATAAGGATGTAAAAAAAAAAACAACGGTGTAAAAACGTCCAGCCCATTGCGCTGTATAGTAGTGAAGTCCAGTGGTGGACAGTAACGGAGTAAGTTTACTTGAGTACTGTACTTAAGTACATATCCAGAGGATTTGTACTTTACTTGAGTATTAGATTTCTTTGGTACTTATTACTCTTACTTGAATACATTTCCAAGACAAATATTTTTACTTTTACTCCAGTTAATTTCTAGGAAGGCTGAAAAGTACTCGTTACTTTCAGGTCTGCTCTTTTTTTTTTTTTTTCTAAAATACTATTGGACACAAGCTGTTTGTCAAAGAAGGAAACCTATCACAGTGCACGCTCTCCACTGGGATCTACGTTAAAGCGGAAATATGTCATCCCTCCCCATAAGGATACCACCAAAGTAGCCACGCTCTCGACTGTGTTTGTTAACACAAAACGTGACTTTGGCTGCATCAGGAGAACAAAGACAATCCGCTGAGTCTCAGTCTGAGTCTGATAATGATCCGGAGCAGGAACTTTAGGAAACCCTTGGCCTTACCTGGACTCCATGTTTGAGTTTAACAGAGTAAAAAACGTGGACACAAATCAAATCAAATCATATCAATTTTATTTATATAGCCCAAAATCACAATCACATTGCCTCAGTGGGCTTTACAATCTGTACAGTGAACAACATCCTCTGTCCTTAGACCCTCGATTAGAGTGAGGAAAAACTTCACATGTTGATGGAAAAAAAACCTTTTAACAGGGTAAAAAAACAAAAAAAACAATGGAAGAAGCCTCAGGAAGAGCCACAGAGGAGGATCCCTCTTCCAGGACAGACAGACATGCAATAGATGTTGTGTGTACAGAAAAGAGCAACAATTCACAGTTTACAGTTACATCAACAGAAGATCTGATACAAGTTCTGTAAAGTGAGTGGATCCAGGAGACGACCGAGCAGGACGAGGCATCACCAAGTGGAGCCCGAGCCAGACGACCTCCTGTCCACCATGATGACCTGGAAGAGGGCAGGACACACAAGATCATCAGTAACAGACAGAGAGAGGCATCAAGATTAACAGAAATATAGATATGAGGAGATAGTGAAGCAGAGGAGAGCAATGATCCAGCAGAGCCCGGGGTGTGACGATCCAGATCAGTCAGTATCTCAAGGCAGCAGGAGCCCGGAAATGGTAGATGGTCCCGGGGGCCGTGGTCCATCAGAAGGGAGCCTGAAAGAAAGAGGGGAGGAGGAGAAAGAGAAGGAGAGAGAGAGAAGAGGGGGAGGAGGAGAAAGAGAAGGAGGAGAGAGGGGAGGGGGAGGAGGAGAAAGAGAAGGAGGAGAGAGAAGAGGAGGGGAGGAGAAGCTATAGAGAGTGACACAGCTTGCAGCTTGTGGGAACAGAAAACAAAAACAAAGGTTAAAGAAATGCAATATTGATCAGAATAAACAGATTGTTTCTCGTCGGCAGCACAGTGTAACTCTAGTATTATAGGAACTCATTGAGACTGACACCGACCCACTGAAGAAGCTTACAGTTGATATCAGGGCTAATTAAAGGCTAAATCGAAGAAGTGAGTTTTGAGTTTAGATTTAAAGGCGTCAACAGAGCCAGATTGTCTGATGTCAGCTGGGAGGTTATTCCAGAGGAAAGGAGCCCGATAGGAAAAAGCCCTGCAGCCAGCTGACTTCTTCTTGATCCTGGGAACCAGCAGGAGCCCTGAACTTTAAGAGAGTAATGCCCGAGTTGGAATATATGGTTTAATGAGATCTGACATGTACGACGGGGCCGTGTACAGTTTTGTATGTCATCAGCAGCACCTTAAAGTCTGATCTCAGATGCACTGGGAGCCAGTGCAGAGATGCTAAGATTGGTGTAATATGATCAAATTTTCTTGTTTGTGTTCAGACTCTGGCTGCAGCATTCTGAACCATTTGAAGACTTTTAGTGCTCTCATGTGGAAGACCTGAAAGTAAGTCATTGCAGTAAACCAGCCTAGACGAAACAAAGGCATGAATCAGGATCTCTGCATCCGCGGTGGACAGGAAGGACCTCATTTTAGCTATATTGCGCAGATGGTAGAAGGCGATCTTGGTTATTTCTTTGATGTGCTGATCGAAGGAGAGTGTAGAATCAAAAGTAACACCTAGATTCTTGACGGTAGAGCTTTGAGAAATAACGCAGTTGTCGAGAGTTACAGTCACCTGGTCAACATGGTGTCTCTGTCTGGCGGGGGCGATGACCAGCATCTCAGTTTTTTTCCGAATTTAGGAGCAGGAAGTTTTCTGACATCCACTTCTTCACTGCATATAGGCAGGTCTCTAGTTTCATGATTTGTGATTTGTCATCAGCTTTTAAGGGCACATACAGCTGAGTGTCGTCCGCATAGCAGTGGAAATGTATTCCATAGCTCCGAATAATTTGGCCGAGAGGTGAAATATATAAAGAGAAGAGCAAAGAGCCCAGAACAGAGCCCTGGGGAACTCCATACTTCACAGCAGTAAAAATTGATGACGTACCATTGTAGGAAACACATTGTGTTCTTTCAGACAGGTATGATTTTAGCCAGGCTCGGGCCAGGCCAGAGATGCCAAATTGACTTTCAAGTCTGTCTGACAGTATGCCATGATCTATAGTATCAAATGCAGCGCTGAGATCCAGTAACATGAGCACTGAGGTCGAGTTAGAGTCTAAGGTAAGTAGAATGTCATTTACCACTTTAGTAAGGGCGGTTTCGGTGGAGTGACAGGCTCTGAACGCTGACTGAAAAGGTTCCAGGAGATTATTATTGAGTAGGTAGCCTGAAAGTTGTTGGGACACGACTCTTTCTAAGACTTTCGAGACGAAGGGAAGGTTGGATACTGGTCGATAGTTATTTAGTGATCCTGGGTCGAGATGTGGTTTCTTTAGTAGAGGCTTAACCACAGCAGACTTAAAACTAGAAGGGACAACACCAGTCATGAGTGATGAGTTAACAATATTTAACATTGTAGGTCCCAGTGCTGGCCATAGTTCTTTAAACAGTTTTGCCGGAAAGGGGTCCAGGACGCAGGTAGTTGGTTTAGAGGATGAGACAATTTTAGACAGTATCTGAAGGGAGATATTTTTAGAGATAGTGTTTAGAGCTGAGACTAACTGAGAATCGGCAGCAGGACATTTTTTGACAAGGTTTGACGAGGAAGCCAGAGATGATGAGTTAATTTTAATTCTGATCTCATCAATTTTATTGCAAAAGAAATCTAAGAAATCATTTGCATTAAAGGGTGCACAGCTCACTGACTGTGGTTTTTGAGTAAGTTTAGCCATAGTGTTAAAGAGAAATCTATGATTGTGTTTATTATTGTTTATTAGGCTGGAGAAATATGCTGTTGTAGCAGTATTTAGAGCACGCTTATAGTTTAGTACACTATCATGCCAGGCAAGATAAAAAACCTCCAGTTTAGATTTACGCCATGCTCGTTCCAGTTTCCTGCAGGCCTGCTTGAGATCTCGGGTTTCGTCAGTGAACCAGGGAGTAGATTTCTTTGGTCGTCTTGTCCTGGTAGAGACCGGTGCCACAGAATCGAGGAGCAAAACAAGTACTGAGTTCACTTCATTCGTGAGGCTTTCCACAGGTTTTGTCACAGTCACAAAGGGAGCCAGGACCCCGGGCACTTTATCACTGAGCGTCACTGTGATTAAATTAGAATAAAGTTGGAAATATCAAGAAGTCTCAAAAAAGCTTTCCCTAGAGGGTCCGAGGGCTTATTTAAGTGAATTTTGAAATCCCCAATGATTAGGATTTTATCTGAACGAGTCACAAGATCTTCAATAAATTCACCAAATTCTTCTAGGAACTGGGAGTAAGAGGTCTGTACAGTACAACCAGGTGAAGCCTGTTCCCTGGACAAGGCTGTTACTATTTGATGAGGATGGTTTTAAAACCAGAGCCTCAAATGAAGTAAATTTAATGTCCTGGTTGGAGCTTAGGCTGAGAATAGATCTGTAGATTAGAGCAACACCTCCCCCCTGTTTAGAGGCCCGAGCAACATGGGCGTAGTTATAGTCAGGAGGAGAGGCTTCATTTAATGGCAGAAAGGTATTAGGTTTCAGCCATGTTTCACATAAACCAATCATGTCCAGCTTATGCTCAGTCGTCAGAGCTTTGGCAATATTGTTGTTGAAACTTTCATGCCAATAAAGCCCCTTTGAATTGAATTGAATTGAATTGAAAAAAAACTGAGAGAGAGAGAAGCCGCTGCCTCACTGAGAACTCCACCACACACATAGATGAGACGGCTAACAAGTCGTCTTTCACTTATTCAATATGATATATGTAAGGGATAATGCCCGACGAGGTGTCCATAAACAGGAGTTAATGGACGACGCGGAGGCCTAAGACGCGCGTCGGACGGTTGCCTCCGCGAAGAAATCCTAATCCTAAATCCTGTTTATGGACACCTCGAAGGGCATTATCCCGTTTATACCATGGTCACTTGCCAAAGAAAAGAAATTCGGACCATTAATTTACATTTTCATGCGTTTTACAATCAAAATATAAAGTTTTTCACAAGCCATAACTTCGTTTCCCTGGTAACGCCTGAGGGTTTGACTAATACCTGGAACAATCATTACTCTCCCGTAAGATTCTTATGCAACGGAGACGTTGTTCACTCCTCCAGTAAATAGGACGGATCATAGATACGACTTGGCAACGGGAGATATTCTAGCAAGCTAACACTATGCTAGCAAGTATCAAAGTCAATAACATTGCGCACGGATGACAAACAGTAAATATAATTTGACAGTATGCTAGCTGACAAGACTAGTCAGTCTACTGACCAGTCATGTCATTGTCCCCAAATCAATAGCAAGATTTTCACGAACAAATGACCGGCCGTGTGTAACGTTACTGTGGCCGCAGCCTGAAGTAGAGAGCTGAACAGCGAACGGGATGTGAGATTATTCGCATATCAGTAAATTTAGAGGGGAAGTGAACTTTCTGCAGCTTGTGTGTTACAGTCGCCACCCTGTGGTGTTCAGAGGATAAGACACTGAAGGACTGACAGCTGAACTCAGTGTTGGAAATATAATATTCAGATTTGATACGCCAGCTAGCGCATTAATTTACAGCGGTGAACAGACAGGGGTTCAGGGGTTAATGGAAACCCTGCAGCCAATCAGAATCCAGTATTCCCCCAGACCATGCTATAAGCTTAAATATGAGTCATATTTCAGAAAAGCACTCATTTGTCCTTGTTAAGCTAACTGCTTGTTAATGAGAGTTAAGAATAATCTAATCCAACAGCTGTCTGTGTCGGCTGTTTATCTGAACTTCTTCCAGATATTGAGTTTACTGTGACTTTGCTGTTGTAAACATTGTTGTTCCTACTAACAGTCACAGTAGTCATTTCTTTCTTCGAACTGTCACACTTTTAGATGTGTTGCCTGTATTTCTAGTTTGCACTTACTCGCCCATGATTTTCTTTTTGTTATGCAAGCTGTGTTAATGTGTTACCTTGGAAAGTCGGGAAAGTGGTCTAGGTTATTGTCTAGCTAATAGAGGTCTAAGGCTACGTTAGCTCTGTGTGTGTGTGTGTGTGTGTGTGTGTGTGTGTGTGTGTGTTTGTGTGTGTGTGTGTCTGTGTGTGTGTGTGTGTGTGTTTGTGTGTGTGTGTGTGTGTGTGTGTGTGTGGAACCAAGCAGTGATGATACTGTACCGTTTTATATGCTGGCTTGCTGTAGGGTAGTAATTAGATGAATGCTTCTGCAAAGATTATAATGTGGCTGGTTTACTGTCATGGAAGTGCCGAGTTCAGATTGCTGGAACACGTCACAGATGTGATGTTGTGTTGCTCCTCCATGATCTTGTTCTTTTAACTATCTCAACGTAAGTGATCGGTGTCTCTGAGTCTTCATCTCATCTAAATGGTCATACAAACTGAAATTCCACAACACTCTGCAGATGATGAAGACGTTTGGTTCTTGTACAGAGAATCAGCAGGACTGAAGGTTCAGCTTCCTGTCTGTCAGTCTGAGGCTGGTTCATGCTCACACAAACTGGACCAACAGCTCTGAAAAGTGTGAGGAAACTGAAGCTCCTCCTCTTTCCTCAGAAGTGATCTGTGGCAGTCTGACTTCATTCCAGAGAGCTGCTTTAACAAACTCTGGAGCTCAACTCTGAACTGACAACGGCCGACGGGTCAACAACAGTCTGTCACCAAGAGAGTCACCAGACTCCCTTAACAAATGAGTTAATCAGTATTTACATCAAAGGGAATATTGATCATCCATTAGTCAATTTTATTTTCATCTGAAGGCTGCTCACACACACACACACACACACACACACACACACACACGTCTGTGTGAGATATTAAAGATAATATCCACAAACGTATCAAAACAAGACATGTTGGACCTGTTTGTTCACATTCCAGCTGCTGCTTCACTGGAAACAGCTCAAAGTGAAAGTTGAGTTCAGTCCTGGTGTCAGTGGACGGTCAGCAGCAGCAAAGTGACGACTGGCTGTGAACTGATGTCCTCCATGTATTTCTGAAGTGAAGCTCAGTAAAGAGGACTTTGTGCTTGTTGTAGTTGTGACAGGAAGATGAAGATGTTTGTGGTGTTTGTGATCCTCGTGCACGGTAAGATAACCTTCCTCCCTCTGATCTGATCGTCACCTCGGTCCAACGTCATGTCTTTAATGTGGATCTGTGTCATCTTCACTTCATCAGTGTGTTTCAGCTGCAGGACCATGTTTTCTTCACAGAAACACATGAAGAACAGATTAAAGGCAGCAGATGTTCACTGTGTCTTTAAACCCTGATGAATGTAGAAGACTGTACAGTCACACTGTCCTCACTTCTGTTCTTCAGGATTAGATCCCTGCAGCTTCGCTCACATTCTGATGGCTTCTGTTCACAAACGTAATAATGATGCTTTGCTGACAGCAGCGTCACATGTGGATGTAAATGTTGGCCTTCATTCACACAGAGTCTGAGTTGAGCTTTAGCAGCACAGTTTACAGGCTGCACACACTGCAGAGGACCACATTCACTCATGACATGAAATAAGGCTGCTGTCATTGACCCTCTCTGTCTGTGTGACCTCACAGTTTCCCAGCATGCCTCAGCTGTGGAGGTGTATGACGGGGACCCGTTTGTCCTGCTGCCCTGTAACTTTCCTGCTGATGACCTGGACGATCCCTCAGTGGTGTGGAGCCGCTACGATCTCAATCCTTCAACCGTCCACCAGCGTCAGCAGGAAGGTGACGAACTTAAAGACCAAAACCAGCTTTACAGCGGCCGAACATCCATGAAGACTGACGCTCTGGAAACTGGAGACCTCAGCCTCAATCTGACAGAACTCCACCTCTCTGACAGCGGCTCCTACACCTGCACCGTCAGAGGATTCAGAGGGGGAAGACAGAGAGAACGGAGAGTGACGGACGTACAGCTGCAGGTCAAAGGTCAGCAACTAACCCTAAAACCTCCTGTAGATACAGATCAGAGGTCAGAGGTCATGTTCTTTATGTTTCTGGTTCCCACAGAACGATTCCCATCCTGGGCCAAAGCTCTCCTGGTTCTCCTGGTTCTTGGACTTCTTGTTGGAGCTCTTTTAGTACATTTTAGGCAGTATTTCATGTCAGGTATGTCACTACTACTACATTACCCATCATGCACCTGGGCAGCATCTTTACTCTGGTAGCTCCCTGACTGTTGATGCAGACTGTCAACAGTGAGGTTTGGGATTATAAGAGAAGGATGAGACAGTGAGGTCATGTTACCATCACAGTTCCTGCTGCTGTCTGTACAGCTGATGTTGTGGTTTGTTGTCCTCTCAGTCTACCAGGTGGAGGTGGATTCAGGGGCGGAGTCTGTCCAGCTGCCCTGCAAATCCATAGTTCACCTGCTGAAAGACACTAAAGTTGAGTGGAGGAATGGAGACAACAGGAAGGTCCATGTGTATCAGAACGGTTCTGACCAGCCTGAAGAACAGCACAGATATTACGGAGGTCGAACAGAGATGAAGAGAAACCTGCTGGAACCTGGAGACCTCAGTCTGACTCTGAAATACCCCACAAACTATGACAGTAAGACCTACACCTGCACCGTCTACAACAGGGAGGGACGCAAACTGAAGGAGAAACAAGTGGTGATGAAGGTCAAAGGTCAGTTCTCTCTCTCTGTTTCTCTCTTAGTGAGTGTGGATGTGCATTTCAGCGAGCGAGTGTGTTTCTATCTTTTGTGTGTCTGTGTGTTAGATTTATTTCTGCAGTAGTATTCTGTGCTGTAGTTTTAGTGGATCAGTATCAATCGTCCTCAGCTGGAGACGCTCACACACAGACACAGAGTCAAACTCTGTCCCACTGTTAATTGCTCTGTGGAGGATTGCAGTCCAGCAATCAGAGAAATAGTCTGTTATGATGGTATAAAGTCCAAATCTAGGATGAACAATGGAGTGGTTATTTTTCTGGACAGTATTGATAAAGTGAGCACGGTTGTTGAACGAGGTGTAGTGATCCAGGACACCTTTGTTCAGGTGGTACCGCTGGTTCATCCAGCCAGAAACATCATTCTGTCCAGAGTTCCTCCGTTCATTAGTAATGAAATGTTGCAGAGAGAACTGGAGAGACACGACAGTTAATGTCTCCAGTCAAACTGATTCCTCTGGGCTGTAAACCTCCACACCTGAGACATGTTGTCTCCTTCAGAAGGCAGGTCTTCATGGTTCTGAACAACACTGAGGAGTTCAACTGGATGTTGAAGTTCACAGTGGAGGATTTTGATGATACTGTTTATGTGTCTTCTGAGAGGATGAAATGTTTTGGATGAATGAGTCAAATAGTTACTTCTTCTTTTTCCTGCTTTGTTCACTCTGTTTTGTTTTACACCTTGTTTCTCTGCTATGGGAGACATAAGAACAGGCAGCTTGAATATAAATGGAGCAAGGGCTGATGGGAAAGGGCGTCTCTTTTCAAGCTGTGTTCTCTCAACAAGCTGGATGTTATTTTGGTACAGAGACACACAGTACTGCTGATAACCAGACTGACTGGAGGACAGAGTGGACTGCTGAAACCTTCTTCAGTCACAAACCAGTAACAGTTGTGGGGCTGGACTTGTTGTTTCCACAAACTTTCTTCCTCAGTCTGTAGAAAGTGAAGAAGTTATTAAAGGCCGTCTGTTAAAAGTGAGAGCAGTGTGTGAAGACGTAAAGATGGTGTTTATTAATATTGATGCTCCGGCTGTGGGAGTGGAGAGAGTGGTGTTTCTCCATGTTTTAAATGAAGTGATTGATAAATGTAATAATGAGGAATATGTATTTATGGGTGGAGGTTGTAACAGTACTGAGGACAGCAGGTCAGACAGGAACCATGCAGAGCCTCACGCTGCCTCTCACACTCGTCTGCTTCACCTCATGGAGGCTCAGGAGTTGTGTGATGTGTGGAGAGACAAAACACCTGGACACAAAGAACAAGTGCTTCTATATTCAACCTTTAAGGGTTCTATAGCTTGGTACGTATTTGGCACCCTCAAATGGTTCTATATAGAACCGCTTCAGAGGGTTCATTTAAAAGAATCCTTGGGGTTCTTTGTGGTTACACAAAATGGTTCAATATAGAACCTTTTAAAGTTTCAATAAATATCCCAAACCTTTTATTCCCTTACTGCTTTGGTTGGCCACATTTTTGTTAGATAATTCTACAGAATTACCATGATATGAAGTTAATGGACTACTACTATTACTATTACTACTAATTTCAATCAAATAACAAGAACCTTTAATATTTAAAACCTAAATAACATACAGTCAGTCCTTTTCCACTACCAACCTGTTGCAGATTGAAGAAAAAAGAGAAAGATGGTTTCAAATTGACTGTATTGAACATCAAAAAGTAGTTGCACCATATAAAAACAATACAAAACACAACATGAATCGTAGGTTACATTACAAGATATAAAATATTACAGTGATAAACCAGGCAAAATCACATAACAGCTGCTGAAATAGAGTCAATGAGTGCATCAATTCAGCTTTTACACAACTTTCTTGGTGAGAACTGCTCCACTTTAAACTGACACTTAAAAGCTTAAATTCCCCAAAATAAAGATTTTTACTAGAAGGAAAAATATCCAACAAAAACTGATTCTGCAAAAAAGTTGTATAATTTAATATGGGATTTTAACAAGGCTCAGTACCATGCACACAGTAATTAAAATATATCAGCAACACATGCACCAAAATACAATTTCAATTTCAGTTAAAATAGATTAGATAGATAGATTTAAATATTAAAATATCACTGGGCAATCCTCATACATTTGAGATCACCAATAAATGTTACTGAATAATAGTGACGGGTTAAATGCAAGCAGCAAAAACAAAAGAACAGTTGGCTAAAGATTTTAATCTCAGCAAAGACTTTGTTGAAAACAACTATCAATTTCATCATTCACTGTGAAAGCTGATGTACATTTTGAGAAGTGGAATAGACACTCTTTTCTTACCATTTCTTAGTTTGAACAAATAATGTTCTACAAATGACAGTGTGTGTTTCATCTGTTCAGCCGAGTCGCTCTCTCTCAGGTCTGTGATTCTCAGAGTGCAGTCGTTGTTACCACAGTTATACTGCACACAACTTAAATACCTCGCTTCATTTTTCAGATCCACATAATTCTCATTCTGCACTGTCCTGAACCAAAATCTGTTCTCAGCTCTCTTTACAGAGGATGGGTATCTGTAGCTGCAGCTAATGTCCACTGTTGATCCTTTTAAGGCACAGATCTCAGTAGAGCTGTAAGTCACTCCATCTCCATTGCTCTTGTACCAGGTACAAGTAGCTGCTGGGTTAGCATCACTGCTACCGGTCAGAGTCACTGAACTGCCCTCCACTATCTCAGCAGAAGGACTCACTGACACAGAGGGAAGCTTTGGAGCATCTGGAGGAGATATGAACACATTTTACATTTCATTTTAAAATTGCAGATGAGTTTCAGATGAATAACAGATGAAACACAATGAGGAAACATTAGTTATAAAGTAGGTGATGCAGTTTGATTCAACCCTTTGCAACATATATTAAATATAACTACTGGCTGTGTTGGCTTTAGGGATCCACATGAGGCACATTTGAGAATAAACTAAAGCTAGTTCATCTTACTTTTGATTCTAATTAAAAACACAGAGCACACAAAGACTGAAAATGTCTCATAGTTCATCAGTGCTGAAGGAAGCAGATCTGTAGGAGCACTGCATGAAGCAGTGTCCCACTTTACATGAAAACACTGAACACCTTCAGTTAAAGTGTGGAGAGAGTCCAGGAAATACAGTTTCCAGGGGAAAAAGACAAGAAGAAAGTTTCTGTTACTTCATACTTATCATATATAACGTTGCATTTCACTGCACTTTGTGTATTGTGAGACTACATGAAGCTGGTAATACTTGCAGTTGTTTTTACAGTGCTGATTTAACCACTTCAACCAGTAACGGTCACTGTACCTCTCACAAACGACGCTGAAGTTAGCCTCCGATTCGCCAGCTTCCGATTCGGCACTTAAGGGGAAAGTTAAGGGGAAATTAACATATCGTTTAGTGCGACTGTTTGTACACTGATTGTCTGTTTTTTTGTGACACTGCTTGATGTAAAAACATTTTAGATGTTACATTAACTTTGCCTGACACCCGCTATTGTGTTTGTGAAACATTTATTTTATTTGTGAAAATGCTAAAGGGGAGATTTCACCGTTTTTGTTTGATACCTACAGACCACATTAGACCAGGTCCAGATCAAAAACCACTGTACCCAGACTTCTCAAATCTGGATTAGATTATCCTACAGAGGCTAAACATTCATTATAACACAGTTTCTGATCTGTGAAACCTTTATTCTATTTGTGAAAATGCAATAAAGGCAGATTTCACTGTTTTCTCATCATATAGACCACATTAGACCTGGTCCAGGTCAAAAACCACTGTACCCAGACTTCTCAAATCTGGACTAGATTAATCTACAGGCTCTGAAGATTCATTCAGACACAGTTTCTGATCTGTGAAACCTTTATTCTATTTGTGAAAATGCATTAAAGGCAGATTTCACCGTTTTCTCCTCATATAGACCACATTAGACCTGGTCCAGTTCAAAAACCACTGTACCCAGACTTCTCAAATCTGGATTAGATTATCCTACAGAGGCTAAACATTCATTATAACACAGTTTCTGATCTGTGAAACCTTTTTTCTATTTGTGAAAATGCAATAAAGGCAGATTTCACCATTTTCTCCTCATATAGACCACATTAGACCAGGTCCTGATCAAAAACCACTGTACCCAGATTTCTCAAATCTGGACTAGATTATCCTACAGAGGCTAAACATTCATCATAACACAGTTTCTGATCTGTGAAACCTTTATTCTATTTGTGAAAATGCATTAAAGGCATTTTTCACTGTTTTCTCAGCATATAGACCACATTAGACCAGGTCCAGGTCAAAAACCACTGTAGCCAGACTTCTCAAATCTGGACTAGATCAATCTACAGGCCCTGAAGATTCATTATAACACAGTTTCTGATCTGTGAAACCTTTATTCTATTTGTGAAAATGCAATAAAGGCAGATTTCACCGTTTTCTCCTCATATAGACCACATCAGACCAGGTCCAGATCAAAAACCACTGTACCCAGACTTCTCAAATCTGGACTAGATTAATCTACAGGTTCTGGAGATTCATTCAGACACCGTTTCTGATCTGTGAAACCTTTATTGTGGGACATTTCCATTTTTTTAAACATCTTTATTTTTTCAGATTAAGCCAAGTCTCTCCATCTCATTTCTGATGGACATGAAGATCTCTTATTTCTCACTATAAAACAGTAAAAAAGCAATGTTTATCTCTTGAGAAACATTAAACACATCTTCATCGACTGGTCAATTGGGAAATATCCGATAAAAGTCATGATTTGTGTTCTATGAATACAAAAACTAATAAATATATTTAAAAAAATCTGTTGCCAGGCAAATCAAAAAATCCAACAAATGACATGCCCCACGATGGCTATTTTCTTTTTTATCAACCTTTATCTATACAGGTAAAATCTCAATGAGACCCAGGGTCTAATTTACAAGAGACCTACCTGAATTATTAAGTAACATAATGTAATTATTTTAGAGCTGGCTTGCTCTGGGATGCATTTTCAGCAGTGCGTAAGTGGTGTATGTGATATTAAACTAATACCAGCAGTCACTGCATGAAAAGAGACTTTTTCTACAAATGTGATAGATCAGGTTATTATAGATAGAAGAATATATTGAAAATGTTGCCTCGTCAACAAATTAAAACCAAACCTTTCCAAACATGTTTGGTCAAACATTTTTTTTTATTTTTACATCGTGTCCATTATGACATTGTTGACACATTTTATGACTATTTTGTTAATGGTTAATCATATGTAATGATCAATAAAAAAAGACACAACCTTACAAAAGCAGAGTTGAGACCATAAAACTTGGACCAAGTTAAAAAGTAAAAAAAGTTTGTCCAAGTAATATCATTTTTCAGCAAGAGGAAAGCAAAAGAAACATGGGTCTATATAGACTGCCCAACAAAGATTTATTCTCCAAAATATTTAGTACACTGTTAACACAGTGAGAATACTATTCCTGTGATAATTTCTTTGGAGGCCTGTGATGTCATGCAGCCAAAACCTGTAATCAGATCTCAAAGGCAAAAACATGAGCAAACATAAAAAAACTGTTAAACACCAAAAGTCCAAAGCTAAACCTATTTTCTACTGCTGGATGCTTTTTAGCTTCACTTATGGTGGCTGTGGCTCAGGAGTTAGAGTGGGTCGTCCAACAGGAAGGTTGGTGTTTCAAATCCCAGTTCCTCCACTCTGTGTCATCATGTCATAGTGTCCTTGGGCAAGACACTGAACTCATTGCCTGTCTCAATAGGTGTGTGAATACAGTCTTGCTAAAGTCTTGTTTTGTGAAGGTTTTATGAAATTATCCCTTTTTGCATTTTCACAAATAGAAAAAAGGTTTCACAGATCAGAAACTGTGTTATAATAAATGTTTAGCCTCTGTAGGATGATCTATGCCACATTTGAGAAGTCTGGGTACAGTGGTTTTTGAACTGGACCAGGTCTAATGTGGTCTATATGAGGAGAAAACGGTGAAATCTGCCTTTATTGCATTTTCACAAATAGAATAAAGGTTTCACAGATCAGAAACTGTGTCTGAATGAATCTTCAGAGCCTGTAGATTAATCTAGTCCAGATTTGAGAAGTCTGGGTACAGTGGTTTTTGATCTGGACCTGGTCTAATGTGGTCTTTAGGTATCAAACAAAAACGGTGAAATCTCCCCTTTAGCATTTTCACAAATAAAATAAACGTTTCACAAATACAATAGCGGGTGTCAGGCAAAGTTAATGTCTTACCTAAAATATCTAAAATGTTTTTACATCAAGCAGTGTCACAAAAAACAGACAATCAGTGTACAAACAGTCGCACTGCACGATACGTTAATTTCCCCTTAACTTTCCCCTTAAGTGCCGAATCGGAAGCTGGCGAATCGGAGGCTAACTTCAGCGTCGTCTCTCACAACACGTGCGGGAATGTCTCCTGTGCTAACAAAAGTGTCACAATAACAATGACGTTGGTGTTTCAAATGGTTAGCTCGTCACACTATAACACAAACAAACTCACAGATCGACGCAGCTCCTGTATTCTGAGAGGTTAAATTACTGTTTTGTCAGTGGGGTCTGGTGGCTAACGTTAGGTTAGCTAGGTTAGCTAACTAACAACTAACTAGGCTAACTGTTATGGTAACGTTAGTTCACAATAAGCCACGGTAACGTAACATGTAACCTTATCCGCACTTGCCACTTACCCGGTTTAAACACCATGATGAAAATAGATAGCATTTATAAACAGGTAGTATGCATGTTTCTAAGTCTGTCGGACTTTGTACTCACCTTTTAGTTTGTTGGAAACTGTAACGGCAGAAAATGAACGCTCAGTCTCCAGACAGCCGTTGGCACTGAACGGTCCTCGCTCGTGCACATTCAGTGAAGACGCTGCTGCCGGTCACAGTCAAAAGACCGCGAGACTGTGTGATCCTCCGTGAACACACCTGCCGACTGAAGAGCAGGTGGCTGCTAGATACACCTGTATGTTTCTGTGGGCTCCGCCTCCTCCACTTTGAGATATATATACTGAATGAATGATACAGTCACATGTCGGATTTACCGTTAATATGAAATGCCAACGAGGAGAATGTAGCTGCAGAGAATCAGCAAATGATGAAAATGATTTTGTAATTAAAGAATAAAAGATATAAAGTGGGCAGGTGATTAATTCAGTAGTCTATAGGCCTACACGTTTAGCACACATAACATAGTTTATATATAGGCCTATATCTATATAACACACACACACACACACACACACATCTAATATTTGTATTATATACATTTCGATTATGGACAGAATGTGCACACAGCTTTTGAAGAGATCATAAAAAGTCTATTCTCTAGTTAAATTGTAGGGGTAAAAACATACAAAATAACACAATGAAAGCACATATAGGCTGTGTATATGTAGCCTATAGGCTACTTATAGCCTATATATAGCAGTTATAGTAAATACATTGCTGTATATATTATATATATAGCATATTGTTACTTATTTGCAGGGCTTTTTATTTTTTTTATTCATTCATTTATTTATTGTCTGAAACAAGATCTCAATTATTCCATTGCCAGTCTCTTGTTTTTCATTAAGCAAAATTAATAAAAAAAATTTTTTTTTTTTTTTTACAGAAATGTGATAGAACCTTTTTAGACAGACGGTTCTTTGATAGAGGATATAGAACCTTAGGATTCGATATAGAACCTTGATGAACCCTTTTTTTAAGAGTGTGGACACACCTGAACATAACTCACTGTCTGTGGCCAGGCTGGATGGCTTTATTGTTTTAAACATCATTTTAATGTGTTTAAAAGTTGTGTTATCAGCCCTGTTGGCTTCTCTGATCACTCACTTGTGACAGCTTCTGTTTTTATAACATGTAAACCAACAGTGCCTGTTGGCATTTTAACACGGCCTGACTGGAGGAGAAAAACTGCAAAGAAACACCAAAGTATGAAATCTGAGTTTGTGTCTTTACAACGGTGGTGGGATTTTAGAAAAGTCCAAATCAGGAAACTCTGTCAGCAGAACACTCAGAATGTCACAAAGACCTGATAAGTTCAGTAAAAGCTCTGGAGTCTGAAGGAGGAACTCTGAGACCAGCTGAGGGGTCCAACTGGGACTGATTACCAGGGTCCAGTGGTGGAGGGCCCTCGAAAGGCCTGAAATAAAAATGTTGTTTTTACTTTATTTTTTATTTCTAAAGCCCTATTCACATGGGACTAGTATTACCTGGGGACTTCAAGTGATTTAGAAATTATCCCACCAAGTCTTTGTTTGGTGTGGCTCATTCACACAGGATAAGTGAAGTCTGTGTTTTAACTCTAATTTACTGACATCATCTCCCGGGTCGATCATACTGGAGCCCTGATATAATAACTGGTGAGCCTTTTGAAAGATAGAAAAATGTTCCTTACTGCATTCTGCCATGCATGTAATCCATCTAATCATCTTTTGAGATTTTTCAATGAGCCTCCTGAATTTGCGCCCAAAATATTGTCAAAACTTTCATTTATAATTCCCAACACAGCCTCCATAATTCTCGACCGTGAAAAAGGCAGAAAAAGGTGGAAAACACAAAAAACTTTAAGAAAAACAAAAAACGACCCCAAATCACAGAGATGCTGATTCACACAGGACTAATATCATCACATGACCTCTGTGGTTGGTGAAATATGGCAGGTCATTTGTGGTGGAATTTTTACTTTACAAATTACGGACGTGGCAGATTCACACAGGATTAAGATCACAGACGACCTCCACAATTATTACAGATTACTGGAGGTCCCGAGGTTATACTAGTCCTGTGTGAATAGGGCTTAAGTAATTAATGTCCTAACTAACTTAAAACTGGCAGAATAAATGAGATGAGAGACTTTACTCTGTATAAATAAAGAGTGGAGGCTGTCTGAGGCCCCTCTCACCCCTCACAGTACAGAATGGTTCAGTCCAAACAGCTTAACAGTGGAGTGGCTGCTGCTCATCAACATGTCTTTACCCAAGAAAATAAAACCAGGGAGCCTTAAAGGAAAGGAAAAGGCAGAAAGGAAAGAAAGCAAGGAGAGGAAGACAACTCCTCACACATTTCTTTGTAAAGAAAGGTGAGCACAGTTCACAGCTAACACAGTTTAAGAACAGTTAAAGCTGATAATAATGTCAGCAGCTGTAAAGATTGAAGGCAGTCAGACAGCATGAATCTAGTTTCTCAGTTTGAGCAGCAGCAGGTTCCTCATCCTCATCTCATCCTCAATAAGTGCTGACTCAAAGTTATTACTACAAGTCATCATTTCACATTGAGGTGAAAACAGTTCAAATGTGGAGCCATATTTAGCTCCTTTCCCTGTAAGACAGCAGGACATGTTTGATATCAGTTCATGGCTTAAATAAATCTTAAAACTGAGCCTGTGACGACCTTCAGAAGACAGTAATGTTAATGCCAGATGATCCACCATCACTTTCTGAGGGTTAAAAGAGAGTTTTAAAATAAGAAATAGCCTATAATCCATATTTATGTCAGAATGATTTTCATGTATGAAACAGTTGTGAAATAAAAAGAGCATATGTGTGTGTATATATAACATAGTTGACTACAACAGAGTGTTTGGTCAGTAGTTTGGGACTCTCACCTTCCTGCTCTGCAGTAGAACAGAGGAGAACATTTCTGCTGCATGCAGACTGTGTGACTCAATACAATCAGAGAAATGTTTCTATTTTCTGGAAATCAGAAGATGAAATCACAACAACCATACAGCCTCATATCTGTATTTATTCAGCCCAAATCCAAAGCCAGCAGCTGTGAGTCTGCAGCTGTGGAGATAAATCAGAGCTGCAGGACAACAAGGAGACAGTGAGCAGTAACCAAGTAACTGTCATGTTGTTCTTTTCACTAATATGGGAATGACAGTCAAATATAGCATTAAAATGCAGTTTTATATAAAACAGCATCACATGTTTTCTCCGGCCTGAACAAGGGCCCAATTAGATTTCTTTTCATGGGGCCCTAAATCCCTGGCAGCACCCTGCCTAGCTGAGACCAGCAGAGACCAGAACCAGACTGAGACTCTGAAGTTAAAAAGTCTCTTTTAGCTTCCTGCTGGGTGTCTCAGCTCAGGGGGTTCTGGTCCGGTCCAGCTTCCAGACTGTAGCCCAGATGGATGTTCCATCACACTTGTTCTTTGGTCTGGAGCGTAAGAATGGACAGAAGAGGTTCATTCACAGTTTAAGGTCTGACACTGGGCAGCTGCTGACTGATCACACTGCAATCCACAAACATGCTGTCAACTTTTCCAGTGAGCTGTTTGAATGTGAGCACAGAGAGCAGCAGGCAGCGTCTCTCAGCTTCTACACTGGTCTTCCTCAGGCTGAGCAGCAGAGTCCTGTAGAGCTGGAAGCAGCTCTCTCCTCTGATGAGCTCTATGCTGCTCTGCAGAGCATCAGAGTGGGAAAGCTCCAGGAAGAGACGTCTACCTGTTGACTGTTAAAGTTTGTTGGTCACAAAGTGAAGCTGTCAGTGTTGGTGGAGTGGAGAAGAAGCTCAGTGTGTCTGGAGGGTTGATCTGGAAGACGGGGGCTGAAATACTGAGGAGTGTTTTTAGGTGATCCTTCATTTGTTCTTCATAACTGGGAGAATGTTAAAGGTCGTCTAGCGAGGTGGAAGTGGATTAAAACAAAAATGTCCTACAGAGGTCGAGTTCTCATCACCAACAATTTAGTATGGTCCACTTTATGACATCAGCTGTCATGTGTTGTGTTTGTCTCTGTCATTAACTCTGATGTGAGTCCTGTCTGTCCATGTTGTCTCATCCTGAGACTGTTTCTCATTGTTTCATGGAGTGTTGTCCACTGCTGCCTCTGTTTGTGATGTTGGAACATGTTTTCAGACTATTTGGGGAGTTTGTTTGAAGCAGAAGTTCATTCTGGGCTACAGGTCCTCTCAGAGAAATAAAGACAAATGGCAGCTTCTTCATTTCATTGTGTGGAGGACAAAGATGTTGGTGTATCTGAGCAGAAGAAACAGAACAGAGACAGCTGTGGATGATGATGCTGTTTTACTGTTTGTAAAAATGTTGAAACTGGTTTAAAACTAGATTTTAATGATTCCAGAATGATGAAAGATGTGTAAAGTGTTCCAGTGTGTGGTGTTATAAACATGTGTTCTGTTGTGTTGTTGATGACCAGCTGTTCTTTGGACCTGACTGACATGATTTAGATTCTGTGAATATTCATTTATTGACCGTGTTGTTTTTTGATTGACTGACATCAATCAGCTGATTGATTTCCAATCAGAGTTGACAGTATTGATCTGAATGTGATGTTTTTCTTTGATCCAGAAGAAAGCTGAAGGAAAGATCTGAAAGAAACAACAAATCTTTTCATCACTTAGAACAAAGAAATGCAGCTTTAATAGTTTGTATCAGTTATTGATTGATGATCAGTTCTCAGCTTATTCAACAAATCTTCACTTCCTGTTGAAGAAGTTGATCAAAGAAAATGTTAAATTTGACGTCCAGAAATGTGAAAGTGACAAAGAGAAGCAACAAACAGCAGTTGAACACTGAGATGAGACATTACTGTGAAGACCACAGGGACAAAACATCACAACACCATCAGGACTCTGATCATGTCCAACACCTTGAAAACCTGGTTTTACTTCCTGTGTTTCTGTCCCCTGTTACCTGCTGCTCTCATCTGGTTCTGTCCTTCAGCTTTCTCTACTACTTTGTAATCAGTCAATAAAGTTATTCAAAACTGCTGCTGCTGTCTGAACAGCTGATGTTGTGCTTTGTTTCCTCTCAGACTGTCAGGTGGAGGTGGAGGAGGGGGAGGAGTCTGTCCAGCTGCCCTTCAGAACTACACCTGACCTGCCTGAGGACGCTGGAGTGGGATGGGTCTATGACCCTTTCAAGACATGCAGGATAGTCCACCTGTATGAGAACAGACCTGACCAGCCTGAGAAACAGGACCAGGATTACAAAGACCGAACAGAGATGAAGAAAGACCTGCTGAAGACTGGAGACCTCAGTCTGACCCTGAAATACCCCAAAGAGACAGACACAGGAACATACGGGTGTAGAGTCTACAACAAGGACGTGTGGAGAGAGAAAACAGTGAAGCTCAAAGTCAAAGGTCAGTATGAAGATACAGAACAGAGGTCTGTGTGTCTGTCTGTGATTGGCTGCTTGTCTGTGGTTGGCTGCTTGTCTCTGGTTGGCTGCTTGTCTCTGGTTGGTTGCTTGTCTCTGATTGGCTGCTTGTCTCTGATTGGCTGCTTGTCTCTGGTTGGTTGCTTGTCTCTGGTTGGCTGCTTGTCTCTGGTTGGCTGCTTGTCTCTGATTGGCTGCTTGTCTCTGTCTAACTGTCCTCTGTCTCCTCTGCAGGGAACATCAGGAACAGAAGCAGCTCCACTGATCCGACTCCTCTGATGGCTGATCAATCTGTTTGATCGGTCTGTTGGTCAATCTTTGATTATTGATCTGATGTGACTTTGGATCAGAGACTAAATGGAGGTGAAGGAGTTGATGGAGGACGGATGAAGACAGGAGGACACTTCATCAGCTTCTTCTTCACTCTGACTCTCACACACAGTCTACACACTCACTATTGATGACTATTGATCAGTGATGATGTCAGAGTGATGTCAGAGTGATGTCACATGGTGGTTTGGACTGAAACATGTGGTTTAGATCCTTTGAACTCTGACAGTAAAGTGTAAATACAACCTCAGATGTAGAGACAGCAGGTCTCTGCAGTAACAACATGTATCATTACCTTTACAGAGTGTCTACAGATAGAAACACTCACATTTAACACTTTTAACACCTTTTAATGCCACTTTATATGAAATTTAAGACCAAACCTTCGATGGAAATACACACCAAAAGTTAAATATATATAAACATATTGCATAAACTAATTATTGCTGTAAGTTTTTAAAATAAAAAGATGATTTAATCAATGAATAAATGGATATTCTTTCATATTTTAAGTTATTTTATGTCCAACGTCTTTAATGTGGATCTGTGTCATCTTCACTTCATCAGTGTGTTTCAGCTGCAGGACCATGTTTTCTTCACAGAAACACATGAAGAACAGATTATAAGATATCAGATGAAGATTCCTGTCAGACAATCAGAGTTCATCACTGATGTTCTGGTAAACAACCACCAGAGGGCGACATGAGCACAGCAGGATTATTACCTCTGACAACGTTTCCACTGCTGGACCTCAGAACACTTCTGAGCTATTTGTACTTTACTGGAGGATTTCTGCAAATATGTACTTTTTACTCCACTACATTTATTGAAAACACTGTTTTAGTTATTTTACTGATTACATGCTGCCTCAGAGCTGAATCAGCACTTTTTAAATTCATTTATTTGATGAACAATCTGATTAAAAACAACTCTTATGTTCATACAAATAATCTGAAAGTGCTGAATATACTTTAGTAGATTTAGCTGAGATTAGATTTTGTCTGTCTGGGTGACATTTTAACACCATGTTATAGAGAATAACACACAAAATGTCGCCTAGCAGGCTGCAGCACTTTATTAATAAAGATAATAAACCATAAAAAGAAAGAAAGTAAAAGACATTTCTGATTAAACAGTAACATCTGGATCGATGTGATGATGTTAAACAGCTGATCACATGTTCCTCTTTATGATAGATTGTATTTTATAATAATAACATCTTTAAACCTCCTGATGAAACACATCTGTTACAGATATATAAACATGTGTCTCAGGTGTTAAAGGTGACACACCTGTCTTAGTAAACCAATCAATAACAAGTCTGAACTCTCTTGTTGCTAGGAGCGGCAGCCTCCCGCAGCGCGCTCTCTGATTGGCCCGCAGTCCGTCACCTCGGGCCAATCAGACGCCAGTGCGTCCGCCATGAGAATCCATGATGTTCTTTTTGTTTCTTTCATCAATTTATCAATACTACAATTCATGATCAGGCTGATCAGATCACCGCGCATGCTCACATCTACCGGGGTGGCATCTAAAAGAAAGCCTTGCCTCCCCAGTTGGCAGCAACGAATCCAAAGAAAAGTTATGGCCAATTTGACATCTATGAGCGCGAATCTCCAATGTCCGACTGCTGTGAATGCAGCACGAGATGACGTCAGAGCAAGAGACGTTTCGTTTGGAAAACTGAGTGGCGCGAAGCGAAGACCGGGAGTCGCGAGGAAAGGAGACACGGGAGGAAAGAGGTAAAAACTGATGAACTATCTATCAAGAAATGAAATAATATCAAAGCACAGTGCTAGTATAGCTGCGATGCTGATTTAAGATGATAAAAATCAGGTTGAAGAACGTTATTTCGCTGACTATACATGTAATGTTAGCTAGGTCTGACGTCACTAAAATTAAGGTGCATTTAGGAAAAAGTGCTTAAATGCAAAAGGGACTTCTTCAAATAAATATACATATTCATGTTTGCTTGAATATGAATAATTGGGGAAACTTGTAAGTGAAAGTGTGATGAGATGGGGACAGAGTTTTAATATTCTGTGTACAATGTATTTTAGTTCTATTGCTCAGCTTAAATTCCCAAATTAAATAAATGAACCTAAAAATACTCTCCCAGGCTAAAATGTTAGTGTGTGTTAACACAGTCTGATGGTTATAACTAATCAATGATGGTTCTACATTGATTGTGTTTTTACTAGTTATATTCTATAATGAGTTGAGATGTAATGCAGTTTTAATGTTTCCTCCCCTCCATCTTCTAGACGTATCCATGTCCAGGTGTGAGGTGCCAGTGCAGCCAAAGCAAGAGAGTTTCCCTGAGTCCCTCCAGGAGCAGGAGAATCTTCTGCAGCCACTGGTACAAATCTCACCTGGTTAGAAGACTCGCAGTCCAAACATGCAGCGCACTGTTTTGCTTGTAGGCATTTTTCCCTCCCGATGCTCCAAGGACTGTTTTCATCTCATTCAAGGGTTATCGTAACTGGAAAAAAGCTGAAATGAAAGACAGTGGTTTCTGTTTGTGGTCCCAGCTGTGACTTTACTGAGGTTCACCCAGTGTTAGCAGCAGGAGGACGGTCAGCTCACCTCCCAGAGCCTCCAGCTGAATCACTGGACACTGATTTAGGGACCGTCATTAAATTACTGAGCACAAATATATTCATACTAAATAACTGCAGTTTTTTTCGATATCTTCAATGTCATGTGACCCACTGACTCCAAACCAGCAGTATATAAGCAGCGGTATTTAAAAATAAATCAGATTCAACAAATACGTTTCTGCATTGTGCCATTTTTTGAAAGTCTTAATCTGTCAATTTTTTTTCCACAAATCTCACCAGTAGTCTTTATTTAAAGAGTTATATTTCAAAATGTTCTTCCGGACCCTCCTAGATTTTGTAAGTTAATGACTCAGAGCACCGCTGCTACAAATATTTATAGGGGAAAAACTGTGTTATAGTTTTTTAATGTCTCTTCTTTTACATGTACAGTATACAGCCTGTATGAACCTACTCACACTATGTTTCTGTACTTTTTCAGACTGGGGGCAAAATGGACTTTTATATGACTTCTTTTCAGGTTTATGGAGATGTTCTTATGTAACATACCCTTTTGTAACTCTGTGAGCCTTTTTGTGTAATTTGTTGATACAGCAGCTCAGATTTACATGCATGAAATGTCCCTTTCATGTCTCCTTAACTGCTGTGAATACTGTATATATTGTACTGTATTTCTCATGACTTTATCAGTAAAGACCTGACCTGTCAAACATTGTTCAAGCTACTGAGGGACAAATAGGGAGAATGTGTGTTCTGAGTAAACAATAAAAGCGATGTCCAGCACCTTGTTTGAGTGCCGTGCCCATTTATTACTACAGTGTATTTACGCTCACCTTAGTACAGCTCAGTCCATAGATCTTCATGGGTAAGTTTTTATTTGGATTGTTTCTTCTTGTACAAATGCTGTCTGCAACACTGGCACTCTGACACAGTCAAATCTGTTTGCTTCCCCTCTCACACATCTGCCACTTATCACCTGTGTCTTACCTTAATGCCTTTCCTGTGATAATGGCCCATCTACAGTAGTGTTACCATACTTCCATCTCCTATTCATTGAGATCACATTGTATGGTCACTTATTCCTAATATGTACTGTTTCACATGAAACCTCAAATACAAGACATTGATTGCATGAGATAAAGTTGTCTGTATGAGTTTGTAAATGGCAGCCCGTGTCCTTGTGTACTGTGATTAAATTCAGTATATATACGTCAACCATATGTTGCCACCCCTCAAAAGTTCCTGCCCCCCTCTCGCCACCCCATAAATATGTTTCTAGATCCGCCCCTGCGTGCAGGACACAGCACAACTGCTGATTTTTATTCAGGGAGTTAATTCAGATTTTGAAGTGTCCGAGGAGCTGGCAGCTCTACAAAGTCTCTCAGATACTACGACAGGAGAGGATATTTTTTGTAAAGTACGCCAGATGATGGAAGAAGATTTGCAGCTGCTGTGAACCGGAGGAGAAGCCGGAGAGTGAGATGCTCCCAGCTAGCTTTAGTTTCTCACACACCTTCATGTACAGACATGAAGATCAAATCTGACTTTATTATATCATATTATATTATAATGCTTTCACAGAGTTTATGGAAGAAATTGTCTTTAAACAGAGCACATCAGACCCATGTGTGTTTGTAAGATCTGGACAGGAGCTAGAAATACTAGCTGTGTATGTTGATGATCTGATGTTGATCACAGAATCAACAGAAAGCGTGGATGAGTTGAAACAACCTTTCAAGAAGCGCTACAAGATGAAGGACATGGGGAGCTGTCCTATATCCTGGGCATCTCTGTTGTCCAAGACAAAGCAAAGAACTGTGTCTTTCTTCATCAGAAGCATCACATTGAAACCATTCGTCAGAACCCCATTGCAACCCCTGCTGATGCAAATGTAAAGTTGAGAAAAGATGATGGTGTCAGTAAACCCGTGAAGCCCAAGCACTTATCAGTCCATGGTAGGTAGTTTACTGTACGCTGCAATGGCCACACCACCAGACATAGCACAAGCAGTGAGTGTTGTGTCAAAGTTCAATGCAAATCCAAATGCTGCATATCTGACGGCTGTGAAGAGAATGTTTCCATACTTGATGGGTACAGTGAACGTTGCCCTCAAGTATGAGCAGTCAGAGTCAGGAACTGTGATTGGTTTCTCAGATGCTGATTGGGCCGGAGATCAGGATGACCGTCGCTCAACAACTGGTAATATATTGTTCCTGAGTTGGTTCAGCAACAAACAGGCAACTGTTGCACTTTCAACAGCAGAAGCTGAGTATGTGGCACTCAGCCAAGCAGCTCAAGAAGGTACCTGGCTGAAGAGATGCTGACTGATCTTGGAATGAGTGATTCACCTACAGTGACCATGGAGGACAATCAAGGAGACATCGCAATCACAAAGAATCCTGTCAGTCATTCTAAACATAAAAACAGACCCCTCCCCCCCACCTCTTGACTATTATTGTACCTGTTTCTGTCTGTTTGTCAGCGTTATCTACCCTTGCCCCACCATTGCTTTTGTTTCCCTGTCGTGCTTTGTCTTTTGTTATCTTTGTTTGCTATCTGTGTACCTATCTCTGTAAGTGACTTTGGGTCCTTGATATAAATTAAATGAATTATTATCATTATTATTATTATTATTATTATTATTATTATTATTACATTCTGTTAGAATAGAATAGAATAGAATAGAATAGAATAGAATTACTTTAATGATCCCAGACTGGGAAATTATTTTTCTTATTTTGTTCTGAATAAAGACACGTGAAATAACGACACTCACACACCTTCATGTACACAGACATGAAGATCAAATCTGATGGATCAGAGTCACTTTTAAATCATATTATATCATATCATATTATATCATATCATATCATATCATATTATATTATATTATATTATATTATATACGTAATACGTACATGTAGATAGTTCCCTATAAATTAATCTAGTGGTTGAATTAGAGGTAGCTGTGCTCTTATCAAACACACTCATCATGTAACTCATGTAGGCTACTTCTTGGAGAAAGTCCCTAGACTCCCTTAAAAAATGTGTCAATTTAGTGAGTTGTTGAGTTAAGAGACACTTTATAAACTCTGTGAAACTCTGTCTACATCACTTTCTGAACTATTCGAGCCTTCTTGTTCATTCGGCAAACGTTTACATGAAGATATTCCTTTCTTTGTGTTAAAATTACGACATGTTTACACGTTAGAATGAAAACAAGAGGAGGATCGGTTAACGCGCAGCTGCGAGGTTTGCCCCAGTGGAGTTGCCGTAGCAAACCGTCAGAGGCTCGCGCTGTGCTGAGCCGCTCAGATCGCTTTTCTTCTGATTATTGATGATCGATTAGAGATGCCCCGTCCACGGTAGTGACGTAGTGACAGTCTGGATGAACGTGTGTGATGGACTTTGTGCTGTTTGCTCTCAGACTCATCTCCCGCCAGATACAAGTATACACACGTTAGCTTAGCATGCTAGCTGTAAACAGTGTGACTGTGTGAGTCTTTTTCTGTATCCTTCAGTATAACACAAACAGGTGATCATATAGTGGTAATATTATGTATGACTGTGTCATCTGATTCTCACTGTATGAGCACCTAAACAACGAGAGCTATTCTCTTTAACATTTACAATAAAGATCCCAAAACATTGTAAATAAACATTTTGTCAGTAGACCGTGAGGAAGAAAATACACATTTGGAATGATGCCTGGAAAGAGCCCTTTGGCCTCCAGACCTAAATGATGATTCCTGTCTGTCTCCGGCACCCTGCAGATACACATTTGCGTAACACCAGTTGGTCTCAGGACGTCTGGACCTTGATCAGTATGTTAAATGTGCCCCCACACCTTCCCCCCACCCTGCTGTTCACACTCTCCAAAGAGCAGATGCCCTCCCTTTGCCTTTGGTTTACCTTTTGTTTGAACCTGCCCCTCCTTGTTTTTTGTTCTTACTGTATAAAATGTGACTGTTTCAGTTGCTCTGGTTCCACTCAGCGGCTCAGATCCGCTCTGTGCCTCTCAGTCCACCACTTTATCGGTATTCTTTGAATAAAACACATCACTGCAGCAAACTGCTCAACAGGACTTGAATGATTTCTTCAACAGTGGCAAGACAGATTTATTGTTTTTAACACACCTGTTAAGAAGCTGCCACTCAGTGGAGACAGATGGACAGATGCTACGCAGCTGAGAACCGGGCACCTGTTAGCTTCAGGTAGCGCTGGAAGCTGCAGACTCTGGCTGGGTGCCACGTGTTCACTGTTCTATTCACGTTGTGCGAGTAGACACGATTAAGAGTTAACAACCCTGCGATCACAGAAGTGTGAGTAATACAGTGTGAATATTTACTTTGCGTTTTGTCTAAATGCAACAAGAATCTTTATTATGGGTGCAAGAAATTTGAAATTGGAGGTTATGAAGGAGTATGAAGCATCAAAATGTAGGTGCAGAAAAAACATAACTGAGAATTTTAAATCAAAATTTAACATGTGATTGTATTGTTGTTGATTTTTTTTTTTTACAGAGACAAATTTAGAATTACATTTCCAACACAATATTACACTTTGACACTGTTTAAATTCATCAATATTTCTCATTTCTTATGATGTTCAGTGGAACAATGTGGGGTTACCTGTCCACTTTCCAACACATACAAGTGTATTGCAGTGCAAATATTTGCATTTTGTCTGAATGCAGCATAAAATCTTTATTGTGGGTGGAAGAAATCTTAAATTGGAGGTTATCAAGGAGCATGAAGCGTCAAAATGTCGGTGCAGAAAGACATATGTATGAATTTTGAATCAACATTTAACTTGTGATTGTATTGTTGTTGATTTCTTTTTATTTACAGAGACAAATGTAGAATTTTCAGAAGCAAATTTCCAACACAATATTACACTTTTACACTGTTTGAATTCATTACGATTTGTCATTTCTCATGATGTTCAGTGTAACAATGTGGGGTTACCTGTCCGCTCCAGTATTTGGCTAAATATCAACCTGATTCGAACTTTTTTCCGTCCGCCTAACATTTGTCTTTTTGTCTCCTGTGTCCTGCAGATGTCCAGCAGCTGTTGTTTGGTCAGAAGAAGGTTTCTCCAGAGCAGCAGGAGTGGAGCTCCAGTCTGGACCAGCAGGACCCAGAGCCCCCACACATTAAAGATGAACAGGCGGAACTGTGGACTAATCAGGAGGAAGCTGATATCACTGACTTCACATTCACTCTTGTTCCTGTGAAGCATGAAGATGATGATGAAGAGAAACCTCAGTCCTCGCAGCTTCATCAAAGACAAACTGGACAGATGGAAACAGAAGCTGACGGACAGGACTGTAGTGGACCAAACAAAGGAGAAGGCTTGTATGGGAAATCAAAATCCTAACTACTACGGCCTTACCAACCTGAGGAATTTAAGAACAAAGGAACTGAGCCAACGCTCAAAAGGTCTGAAAAACTGTCAATCAAGGTTTGACCCGCCCCCTAGATTTTCACCCATTCCCCATTGTTATTTTAGTTTTTTGTTGGAATTGTTTTTATCATCATTTTGGATCCATACAGGAACGCTACACAACCCAGTCGTTCTTCACCGCCTGCAGGAGGAAGAAATTATCTTCAGGAGGAGACGGAACCACCGAGGTCCGGTCCTTCCATCTGATTGGTCCCACTGTGTGATAGCAGCCGGTCTTCATCAGCTGTTAGGACTTGCTTGTGTAGTTTTGCCACCGTGTGTGATCACAGTATGTCGTATTCTGGCTCAATCGGTGGACGATAAATGAACCTCGATTCGCTTGCCGGCCGCTCGTTGAGGGAGAGACGACCGCTGTGTACCACGTAGTTGTTGTGTTTTTCTTTGTTGTCTGCTAAGCGCTCGCTTAGCTTCTTCCCTTTTACTAACCTACAGACACACACACTTACATACACATCCATGTGTTGATGGGAGAGATCAGAGATGAGTGCAGGGTAACCATGATGAGATATAGAGAGTGAGCAGGTTTATAAATACTGGTTGGACTTCATTCTAATATAGAAGATCTTGGAGATTTTTGCTGAGAATTTAAACAACGTCAATAAATTCGCTGAGCGAATAATCTGTGGGCTGGTTTGTGCAAAATCATCAGCCGGCCGACCAGGAAAGCTCCCGATCGTCCTGATTGCCACTCCGCTCCTGCTCACATGCAATTAAACTGCACATGAAGCCAAAGACTATGTAACTGCCATCTTTGTTCAGATTTTACGTGCTCATGAAGTGATCACCTTTGGTTGATACAATCATTGCCGCTATTTTTGAATTCCAGGTATCTGATTCAGCAGGATCGGAATCGGTCCGTGTACATTGCGGCCATCCGACTTTCGTTTTGAAGTCGACAAGCGGAAAAACGGATAACGAGTCGTTTCCGGTTTTTCGCTTCAAAATAAAAGAACGAAAAACGGAAAATGACTCGTATCCCGTTATTCGTTTTAAAATCGGAAAACGAAAAACGGAAAACGACTCGTTTACTGATATTGGATACTGTGTTCATGAATGGGAATCGGGGATGAAATAACAGTGCCATTTTTCATTCCAGATTTTGCCGTACGTCTTTTTTAATGACCGGAAGACGCCGTGTTATGCCGCGAAAACACTTGATCTGATCCGTAGACCGATTCGACATGTCTTTATCTGAATATTCAGAGTTTATTACAGCCAGGAGGTGAAGTGGGATATCTTGTGGAGCCACGGCAAAATCTGGACGACAAATTTAAATCTGCACGACAAATATTTAATGACCCGGAAGTCATTGCAGGTCCAGATTTTGCCCGGCAAATTTGAAGAATAAAAGAACAATAGCAGAGACGGACTTTGACAATAGCAAAACGAACAATAAAATCCATCATTCAGACATTGCCTTTTAGAGTTGCAAGCCATGGACAGTTACATTTTGTTCAGAGGTGCCAAGAGACTGGCCGTCAAGGAGGATGACATGACGACAGCAAAAATTGCAAGACTTTTCCAGGTTCAGTTGTCAATGTGTCATAGTTTTGCACCTAGCATGAACAAGCAAATTCATGCTAAGTGTAAAAGGTTGATTAGCCGAAGTTATGCCATAGATTAAAAAAAAAATGCATAGGACTCCCTGCCAAATCTATCTATCTATCTATCTATCCATCCATCCATCCATCCATCCAGATAGATAGATAGATATGGCAGGGAGCCTATGCATTTTTTAATTTTTTTTTAGACATTTAGTTCATAAACGCTCTGACAGCGTCTGACGCTCGTGCTTTGAAGTAAACCTACTGTTTTAAACACACACCAAAGGCGTTATGACGCGGACATAAAAGCGGTTAAAAACCGCGGTGGGGAGAATCAGAGCCTCCGCCACAGCCCCGCTGCCCCTCAGCTGTTGATCCTCTGTGTGACTGCCGGGGTCGGCTGCGCCCTGACCGACCGGGAGCCGCTCCGTCGGTGTCCAACTCATGGAGCCTACTATATAAACCTAACAACCGCAGTCAATCATATTATTATCGCCACTATATTGATCAAGCTTTTTCTCAAGCCTATTCATATTCACCATTAGCCTACATGACAACAGAGATGATTAGACGAATGTTCTGAATTATTTACTTTTTTACATTTTCAAACGAGAACCAGAGATGAGTGATCACAGTAATTCCATGTTCCAGAAAAATGGTGTTGACACTTGAAGTAATGCAGATGTTTTTGTAATGGAAATAACATCAGTCATTTTACTTTTTACATATTTCATTGCAATGCTCATTACTTTTCATTATATCCGACTCCACAGGTCAGTGGTGAGTCACTGTATCTAGCAACTTGGCAATTTTTCCAGAGGACACAGGGAATTTCCAGCAGGCAAGTCTTGCTAGCCGTGCACACTATGAGGTGCATGGGGACCAGGAGCAAAGCCCTGCGGCACAAACTTCTGGCTTTGCACCTTTTAGTTTTAGGCGGCCACCCTCCTCCTCCTCTCCATCACCCAGTCCATCCTACATACCTCCACGACAGGGAATGTATGCCAGAACCTTTCAAACTTGTGAAACACAACTGATCTGTTATTGAAATATCATCCAGTAATGTTATACCACAATAAAACGTGTCAAGTGCAGCCAACCTCTGCAGCTGAAATGTCATGCATTAATACCAGTCAAAAGTTTGGACACACCTTCTCACTTATTTTTTTTTCTTTATGTTCATGACTATTTACATGGTAGACTCTCACTGAAGGCTTCAAAACTAACCCTAAGCAGAATTTTATTTTGAGCCCCCCCCATTACAAAATGACTGAACCAGGAAATGCCATTTAAGTTTACAACCTCTATTAGTAGGAACAAATCAAATGAACAGCCTCTTTCAACAATGGAAGTGAAGTCTGACACAATCTTAAAAGGCCCTCGGCGCACAAATTCTGGCCACAGAGCAGGATCAACTGGTTGTGCACTTGGAGTAGTGATAGTAGCTTCTGTAGCTGAAGGATGTTGCTTGAAGGCCCTGCTGAAGTATTGGGGGCTGGCTTAGTGTGCAATTAATGCAAATACGACTACAACTAATATTAATATTCATTATGATTTGATTTGATGATATTTCTTATATATACATATTTCTTATATTTAGATATTTTCATATACTTATTTTTTACATTTTGTACTACTGTTGCTACTGCTACACTTTCAACAAATTTCTCCAATGTGGGTCAAACAAAGGGTTATCTTAATTTATCTTATTTGATCTAATCTTATGTGACTGTTATGTATTAAATTCAGCAAGAGATGGCGACATTTCACCTCCATAAAAATAGCCCAAAACTTCTATTGCTAGCATAGATTGATAGGCTACAAACCTGAGCCAACATAGACCACCAACTGGTCAATTAAGCACTCCTTTTTCAACAGAGATGAATGTATATGCAGTTAATGAGACATTCAATATATGATAATCAGGGCAGCTGGAACATTTTTATCTCCAGTCCACATCTAGACAGAATTATCCTCTCTTCTGTCTCATGATTAGCAGCTGGGGTGTTTAAGCTACAAAGTTCTTTTTATTTCAACAACATACCCAACTTCAAGTGAAGCACGAGCCTCCTCTTGTTTTGACTTTTTCTTTCTTTTGCTTGCTCCTGATTCATATTGCCGTCTGGAGGCCATCTCTCCACCTGCATCCCACCACCCGTCGGCAGTACATCCTTTGCGCATTTGCAGAGAATGCGTCCCGTTGCGCAATATGGGGCCCCCCATGGATCGTGGGGCCCTATGCACAGCACTTGTTCTGCGTGTAGGGCGGGGCGGTGTTGAAGTAAATAGTCATGAAAATAAAGAAAAAAACATCAAATGTGAAGGTGTGTCCAAACTTTTAACTGGTAGTGTACATAAGAATGTATGTCTGACATAACAAATCCGTTTTATCCTCAGGTCAGTACACTTTGCGGATGTAGTCGACAACCGGCTGACAACCTCACGCGCAATCGTGATCCGTTTCACTGAGGCTGAGGCCACAGTTGAAGGCATCTCAGCCAAAGTTAAAGATGCCCTTGGGACTGATAATACAGTAGTCCTTACTGACTCTCAGGGGAATGAAATCTCTGATTCAGAAGGCACAAGAAGTTAGTAAAATGATCTAACACTTGCTTGCAGTTTATTATTTTGAATTAATGATAATTTTGAAATACAGAAGTAGACTAAATGTTTTCTGACTGTTAAGCTACCCACTACTGGAAACAAAATTCGCGCAAAATTGACTCGTTCAGGTCAGGGCGGAGATCAAGAACAAGGTAATGCAACATGAGATGAAGCAAATGCCAGTGTGGAGAAAAAGGTTTCACTCCTTTTGTCAAATAATTTCTTGTATGGTTTTTCTGTACATTTAAGTCGCAGGGTCGAGGACAGCATTACTGTCCAGCAAGCCCTTGAACAAATTAGAGAACTGACTGATAACGTGACACGGCTGTCTGAGGTGGTCAAGGCCACAACTTCGGCAGCACTCACCAGTGCTGGCCTGCAGCCAGCAAAGGAAGGTCTATCGTGCCTTGTTTGCAAAGGTATGTTTATACATACTGCATGGGCATGCTGCTGATTTCTATAATTAGCATGCAAAACAATGCAGTCTGCTTCACTGTTCTTCTTAGGTTTACTTTACTAGTGTGCTCATACACACAAGTATGCACACAAAGACACACAAATACATACATAGACACAACATTTTCATTGTTACTTACTCCTTTGTTTGACATCTTGCAGATATAATGGAGAGACCAGTTTTTGCCACCTGTTGTGGATCTCTTGTTGGGTGCTTGACCTGTGTGGAGCAGTGGCTGGTCAACTCCGAGCACTGCCTCAAATGTAGAGCAGAATCATTTAGATTTAATGTTCATGAGACAAAGGGTCTCTCTGCAGTTCTCCTACTTTTTAAGAGTGCATGACCTAATCATGCTGCTGAGTGAAGTTCACCAAGGTTTTGCACAGGGTTGAAGATGTGCGTTCACTAGTTTATAACTGTTTTGTTGTTGTTTACAGTTTGTTAGATTTTTTTATTTAAACCAATAAATGTTATGGTAAGTTAAAGGATTCCTCATTGTCCATCCATAGATCATTCAAGCATGACACCATACAATGACAGAGAATAGTAGGATAGTTAATTTATTAGATAGTGTGACAGTGTGATACGATTCTAAAGTTGTAGGAACAATTTATGCAATGAAACAAACTTATTTACAATTCTTCTTCTTCTCTGTATATTTACACTTTACACCTCTGACATAGCACATCTTCTCGTGATGTCAATAAGACACTTTAGTGCACTTTGACATGGGGCAAAATTGTTGTTTAGTGTACTGTGTAACAGTGACACAGGGTCAAATTGTGATCCAAACTCGCTTTCAGCCCTTTGCTGGGCTTCCTCGTTGGCAAAAGGGTCTGTGCCAAACACACCCTCTCTGGTCAGTGCTGTCCCCACGTCCTGCTGGTAGAGGTCTGCTGCAACCTGACCAGCAGGAAGGAGGCCTTCTGGAATTTTAGCTGGGCATCCTTGTCCACAGAGAACATCTGGTATCCCCTTTCCTGTAAAAAAAAAAAGAAAAAAAAAGAAGTGCTTGATATTATGTTTCTATCAATGAAAATGGAAAGAAAACGTAATAAATGGGAGAAATCACACCTGGAATTCTGTGGGCATTCCATGCCTTGACAACATTTGTCAGGCCAACTCGGGCCATGTGGCATGTCAGGTTGGACACGCAGAATTTGGTCAGACTGTCGTCCATACAAATTTCCTCTTGGTCACACATCTCGACTAGTGCGGCCTTCAGAGGGAAATTGACCCTTTTGTTTACTTCTGACCACATCCTTTCAGTTACATGATTCTGTGTAGGTTAAAAGATTAAAAGGACAGTGTAATGCAGCAGGCCCCTGAATGCAAACAAGCATCAATTGTATTTTTTTATGACATGTATTTTACCCTGGTAGATGGAGTTTGGAGGTATGGCTGCCTTTCTTTGTTGTGACGGTATGCAGCCAGCTTCTCCTGCATATACAGGGTCAGGAAAAACTCCCGACCACAGTCTACCCGCACTTGGTCCCATATCCCATAGGACAACACAGCTGGTCTGAAGATAATACACAAACAGAAGGAAAACTTTCAACTTTCATACTCATTCTGTTTTTTGACATCACAAATACATTTAACCCTTTAACATTCAAGAAGTTAAGCACATTTTTAAAATTTTTTTTTATTTTCTTACCTGTACACTTCATCATAAATGATTATGTTGTTTTTGATGGGCATAGTGGAGTGCCCAACAATCTTCTTACTGTACCCATCAATAGCCATGACATGGGTCACTCCAAACATCACCAACTTGTCATTTTGATCAATGTGGATTTTGTGACCCATGTACTCAGCCGTGTAAGGCACCGGGTTAAGGTTTCTGGAACCCTGAAGAAAATTGTGAAAACTCAATGATCATTGGTATGAATAAATTCTCAATATGTTACGATGACATGCACAGACACTGAATTTGGCTTTACCTGCTGCCTTGCTGTATGGTAAGGCTGATGAATGGTCCGTAGGACTTTCCCCACTCTGCCCTCAGAAGCTTTGACCCCTTTGGCCGCAAGATATCCGGTCATCATTTTTCTTCCGTAGGAAGGCCCAGTCTGAGGAAAGGATTTTTATTTATGTCATTATTGAAATGAATTCATATGTGTTTAAATGTCCAAATACTGTGCATGTTGATCTACTGCACATTACCTAATCACGTGTCATAATATAAGTCTAAGACCTATTGTACAAAGAGGGTTTATTAGAAACAGGGGAGCCAGTAAATAAGGAATGTCTATCTATCTATCTATCTATCTATCTATCTATCTATCTATCTATCTATCTATCTATTCAGTGCATCTCATACCAGACTATATATATGTAGGCTATGTGACGATAAAATCACTAGGTTATGCCCTGGCTGCACAAATGTCAGTGAAAGACTTGTCTTTATGTATCTCAAACACGAAAATACAGTATCACTGGCCACATAAGTATGTTTATCTGCTCTTACTGTTCATTATGAAAAAAAAAATAAGGTTGAGATAAGAAACACCCCTTGACATACACGGCACCCCTTTGCGTTGGCATATACTGGAGACGTCACAGTCAATCTACTGTCAATCAAGAGGCCGGACACTTTGCATGTGTCCTAATCAGTGGCGTAACATCATGGTGATAGGCCCCGATGCAAATATATTTTTTGTGCCCCTTAACAAACGCACAACCACTTTTTTTCCCGGTGGGCCGATCAATACTGGGCTGATGGACGGCCGTTTGTTTATTTATATTTATTTATTCATTCATTCATTCATTCTGCTGCGCCTAGACGTTTCTCTGTCGACACCAAGAAAGAGTCAAACGGAGCTTGAGCGTCTGTCCGAGAAGGACAGCAACAGGGCCAGGCTGCCTGCTGGAGGGAGGAAGAAGGCTAGAGAGGAGCCTGAGATAAACATGCGGGGATGAGTTATCAGCAAACGGGCACGCCACGAGAGAGTGTCCCCCAAAATGATCAGGGCGATGGAGAAACAAATGTCCGCCACCGTGAGTGACAGCAGAGATGAGGAGTTTGCAGCGAGTGCTGGTTGGCTGAATCGTTTCCTCCACCGCAACAACTTGGCAGAAGGATGAACGATAGTTGCGCCACTGGTCCTAATGATTATGGTGATGACTTTTTTTTTTTTTATTATTATATGCTGCTATGAAGTTCGTATCCCATGCGTAGCCAGTGGTTATGGTCCAAAGCAAACATGAACTAAAGGATAATACATTTTTCACAGTGTCCTGTTTATTTACGTTGGACTAAGAAACTCCATAGCATCATCGTTACTTCCCATACCATTAAAAAAAAGTCATCACCATTATCATAAGGACACATGCAATATTTTATGGGGGAGAGGCAAGTGTCCGGCTTTCTTATAGGCCTATAGCCTATTGATTGACAGTAGATCAAACCAGTGGTGAGACAAATCGGACAGTGTCAATGATTGACCTACCTCTTCAATTGCTTTCGCAACTTCGCCTTCCAGTCGCCTGTCTGGGCAGAAATCTTTCACGCCGAGTCCCTGCTCAGAGCACCACCGGCTCACATTCCTCTCGGAAAAGCCTCGCAGGAGGCCAAAGTGGTCAGTCAGTGCTGCGGCTATATCGCCACAAGACATCCCACTTGATCTCCTGGGTATAATAAACTCTGAATATTCAGATAAAGACATGTCGAATCGGTCTACGGATCAGATCAAGTGTTTTCGCGGCATAACACGGCGTCTTCCGGTCATTAAAAAAGACGTACGGCAAAATCTGGAATGAAAAATGGCACTGTTATTTCATCCCCGATTCCCATTCATGAACACAGTATCCAATATCAGTAAACGAGTCGTTTTCCGTTTTTCGTTTTCCGATTTTAAAACGAATAACGGGATACGAGTCATTTTCCGTTTTTCGTTCTTTTATTTTGAAGCGAAAAACCGGAAACGACTCGTTATCCGTTTTTCCGCTTGTCGACTTCAAAACGAAAGTCGGATGGCTGCAATGTACACGGACCGATTCCGATCCTGCTGAATCAGATACCTGGAATTCGCGTTCAGTTAATTTTGTAGTCTGGCGAGCGTGACTTCTCAAGCCACGTTTGGTAGTTTTTACAAGTGACCTCGGAATCAGAATCATCGCATCAGAATTAGCGTTCTCATGTGACTTTCTGCCCCCCAACACACACACACACACACACACACACACACACACACACTCATATCTCCATTTATATGTTGGTTTTGGCTTTGCTCATGTTTTTGTGGTGCTAGTTGCAGAGAACAACTGTTGTTTGTTAAAGTATGTGATTTGTGTTTTGGAGAAAACTTAATAAACACTGTTGGTGATAACTGAGCAGCATCTGTGATTATTTTGCACATTCCCATATTATAAACAGCTGGTTGAGACGGTCAGTGTTCGGATTTACGCCTTCCACCTCATTTAATTATTGATATTTTCATAATATTAACAATTCTTTATTAACTTAAGGCTTTGAGACTAGAAGCACATCATTTGATTATTGATCACTGATGTTCTGGTAAACAACCACCAGAGGGCGACATGAGCACAGCAGGATTATTACCTCTGACAACGTTTCCACTGCTGGACCTCAGAACACTTCTGAGCTATTTGTACTTTACTTCTGCAAATATGTACTTTTTACTCTACAACAACAACAAATATTACGAATATATATTAAGAATATATATTAAGAATCTGATTAAAAACATCCATCATATTCATACAAATAATCTGAAAAGTGTTGAATATACTTTAGTATATTTACTTGAGACTTGAGGGTCCCGCTTCACTTCAGGTCTGTAAATGTAGGAAGTGTTAGTGACAAAGCAATGTTTTTTTCTCAGTTTTAAACCAGTTATCTCAAAATGTATTAAAAGACGAGTTAATAAAGAAATTCTCATGATGAACTCCAACTGGATCCTGATAAACTTCTGATGTTCATAGAAGTCAAATATATTGTCTTGTTGTCCCATTAGCAGAATATCATGACTTCATCATGTTGGGGTGATTTCTTTTAGACACCTTGAGCTCGTTATTTTGGTAATTTGAAAGTAATTTGAAAAAAGCTGCTTGCTGAGACATTTCCCCACTGACAGAGGAGGTAACATTAGATTATTGTGATTTACACATTTAGAGGAGGATTCAGTGAGAGAGTGGTGAGAGAAGGTGACAGTCTCAGTGTTATAAACTCAGCTATCAGTCTGGTTTCCTGCTCTACGTCCCTGACTGACCACATTAACTAGGCTGGTAGAGTCCATACAGCACTGACTGTATCACTAGCAGGCTCTCTAGTCACCTGCGACCTGCAGAGTGCTACATCCCTCATGTTAAACCTTCTCTGTCTATGTTGCTGGATACAACAGGTGGGCGTCACAGGAAGCGTCACAGGAAGCAGCGTCCAACAGGTGATTTACTGGAAACAGCTCAAAGTGAAAGTTGAGTTCAGTCCTGGTGTCAGTGGACGGTCAGCAGCAGCAAAGTGACGACTGGCTGTGAACTGATGTCCTCCATGTGTTTCTGAAGTGAAGCTCAGTAAAGAGGACTTTGTGCTTGTTGTAGTTGTGACAGGAAGATGAAGATGTTTGTGGTGTTTGTGATCCTCGTGCACGGTAAGATAACCTTCCTCCCTCTGATCTGATCGTCACCTCGGTCCAACGTCATAATAATTATTAATTTTATTTGAAGGCGCCTTTCAAAGCACTCAAGGACACCACACATAACTACAACAGTACAACAAAAAGAGAGGACAATGTAGTGCAAATGAATAAATAAATAAGAGGATGCAATTACATGGTGCCAGCTCAGCACAGAATTCACACTCTGCAGTCCTATACAGGAAGTCAACCAGGCCGCGTTAGGCAGGGTTGAGCTTCCGGGGTGAGAATAGTGCAATAGAGTGAGCTCACTAACACACATTGTGCATAAAAAGTCTGAAATCTTTGAGTTGAACTCGATAAAAATGTGTTGAGTGTTGTGTTGTGTTGATATTTGTGTTGAGTGTAGAAGACTGTACAGTCACACTGTCCTCAGTTTTATGGCCTGTTGCAGCAACTGTACGGGACAAAGTCCACACAAATGATCCATTGAAACTCATTTATTAGTTTGGTACTGAAGGTGTGTCATGTTTTATCACACTACAGCAGGCACGTGACCACATCGGGCCAAAGGGGTGATTGAGTCCCTGCCCCTTTTTTGTGTTTTTTTAATGAATAAGTAAATTCCTGTTGTGCATAGAGATGTAGAAGAAAACAACTGCAGTGTAAAAACATCCAGCCCATTGTGCTGTATGTAGTGAAGTCTGGGGTCCACTCAGTCATCAGAGCTCTACCTGCTGGGACAAACATCCAACACAATCCTTACATGCTGAATTCTGCTGATATGTCCGTATCAGCACATCAGTACACAGAAACACACCAACAAATGCATGTAGAGTGGAATTAGACAGATACCCACTGATAATCTACACTCACAAGAGAACGCTCAACTTTTTTAACCACCAGTCATGTTCGATTGTACCACAGCAGGCCCAAGGGGGGATTGAGTCCATTTTAGCCTCGTAATAAAAAGTGCCCTTTTTATGTGTTTTTTTTAATGAATAAATAAATTCCTGTTGTGCATAGGGATGTAAAAAAAAAAAAAAGACGACGGTGTAAAAACGTCCAGCCCATTGCGCTGTATAGTAGTGAGTCCTGGGGTCCACTCAGTCAAATCAAATCAAATCAATTTTATTTATATAGCCCAAAATCACAATCACATTGCCTCAGTGGGTTTAACAATCTGTACAGTGAACAACATCCTCTGTCCTTAGACCCTCGATTCGAGTGAGGAAAAACTTCACATGTTGATGGAAAAAAAAACCTTTTAACAGGGTAAAAAAAACAATGGAAGAAACCTCAGGAAGAGCCACAGAGGAGGATCCCTCTTCCAGGACGGACAGACATGCAATAGATGTTGCGTGTACAGAAAAGAGCAACAATTCACAGTTTACAAGTTACATCAACAGAAAATCTGATACAAGTTATGTAAAGTGAGTGGATCCAGGAGACGACCGAGCAGGACGAGGCATCACCAAGTGGAGCCTGAGTCAGACGACCTCCTGTCCACCATGATGACCTGGAAGAGGGCAGGACACACAAGATAATTAGTAACAGACAGAGAGAGGCATCAAGATTTACAGAAATAAAGGTATGAGGAGATAGTGAAGCAGAGGAGAGCAATAATCCAGCAGAGCCCGGGGTGTGACGATCCAGATCAGTCAGTATTTCAAGGCAGCAGGAGCCTGGAAACAGTAGATGGTCCCAGGGGGCCGTGGTCCATCAGAAGGGAGCCTGAAAGAAAGAGGGGAGGAGGAGAAAGAGAAGGAGGAGAGAGGGGAGGAGGAGAAAGAGGAGGAGGAGAGAGAGGAGGAGGAGGGGGAGGAGAAAGCTATAGAGAGTGTAGAGAGTGACACAGCTTGCAGCTTGTGGGAACAGAAAACAAAACAAAGGTTAGAGAAATGCAATATTGATCAGAATAAACAGATTGTTTCTTGTCAGCAGCACAGTGTAATCTAGTACTATAGGAACTCATTGAGACTGACACCGACCCACTGAAAAAGCTTACAGTTGATATCAGGGCTAATTAAAGGCTAAATCAAAGAAGTGAGTTTTGAGTTTGGATTTAAAGGCGTCAACAGAGACAGATTGTCTGATGTCAGCTGGGAGGTTATTCCAGAGGAAAGGAGCCCGATAGGAAAAAGCCCTGCAGCCAGCTGACTTCTTCTTAATCCTGGGAACCATCAGGAGCCCTGAATCTTGAGAGCGTAATGCCCGAGTTGGAATATATGGTTTAATGAGATCTGACATGTACGACGGGGCAAGGCCGTGTACAGTTTTGTATGTCATCAGCAGCACCTTAAAGTCTGATCTTAGATGCACTGGGAGCCAGTGCAGAGATGCTAAGATTGGTGTAATATGATCAAACTTTCTTGTTCGTGTTAAGACTCTGGCTGCAGCATTCTGAACCATCTGAAGACTTTTAGTGCTCTCACGTGGAAGACCTGAAAATAAGGCATTGCAGTAATCCAGCCTAGACGAAACAAAGGCATGAATCAGGATCTCTGCGTCCGCGGTGGACAGGAAGGACCTAATTTTAGCTATATTGCGCAGGTAGTAGAAGGCGATCTTGGTAATTTCTTTGATGTGCTGATCAAAAGAGAGTGTAGAATCAAAAGTAACACCTAGATTCTTGACGGTTGAGCTTTGAGAAATAAGGCAGTTGTCGAGGGTTACAGTCAGCTGGTCATCATGGTGTCTCTGTCTGGCGGGGGCGATGACCAGCATCTCAGTTTTTTTTCCGAATTTAGGAGCAGGAAGTTTTCTGACATCCACTTCTTCACTGCATATTGGCAGGTCTCTAGTTTCGTGATTTGCGATTTGTCTTCAGCTTTTAAGGGCACATACAGCTGAGTGTTGTCCGCATAGCAGTGGAAATGTATTCCATAGCTCCGAATAATTTGGCCGAGAGGTGAAATATATAAAGAGAAGAGCAAAGGGCCCAGAACAGAGCCCTGGGGAACTCCATACTTCACAGCAGTAAAAATTGATGACGTACCATTGTAGGAAACACATTGTGTTCTTTCAGACAGGTACGATTTTAGCCAGGCTAGGGCCAGGCCAGAGATGCCAAATTGACTTTCAAGTCTGTCTGACAGTATGCCATGATCTATAGTATCAAATGCAGCGCTGAGATCCAGTAACATGAGCACTGAGGTCGAGTTAGAGTCTAAGGTAAGTAGAATGTCATTTACCACTTTAGTAAGGGCGGTTTCAGTGGAGTGACAGGCTCTGAACGCTGACTGAAAAGGTTCCAGGAGATTATTATTGAGTAGGTAGCCTGAAAGTTGTTGGGACACGACTCTTTCTAAGACTTTAAAGAAGAAGGGAAGGTTGGATACTGGTCGATAGTTATTTAGTGATCCTGGGTCGAGGTGTGGTTTCTTAAGTAGAGGCTGAACCACAGCAGACTTAAAACTAGAAGGGACAACACCAGTCATGAGAGATGAGTTAACAATATTTAACATTGTAGGTCCCAGTGCTGGCCATACTTTGTTTTTTTATCTTTTATTTTTTTATTTTATTAATACAGGTGCAAATCAACATTACAGACAAAGAATATAGTCAAATAATATATGTATGTATATATACATATATAGATAAATAACAGTAATTACACATATAAGCACGAACACTCTTCAAACCATTTAGATAAAGTGATATCATTACTATATACAATTGGCAGAGACAAATAAAAATCATAACTAATAATTCACAATCATAACTCAAACAATGAAAAAAGGGAAAAAATAATAACAATAATAATGATAATAATAATAACAATAATAATTACATAAATATCACACAACACCTGCACATTTTATAGTCCCTTGACCCTCCTCAACCCCCTCACACAGATCTTTCTCTAATTTTCAGACCATGCTGGATATTTCAGGTAAATACTTAAGAATATTGAATAATAATAATAAAAGGTTAAATCATAGCTCTAGCTACCTCGAGTGCCTCCCTCCTTGCATTGCACTCTATTAAAGAATAAGTCCATTGAAGCATAGAAAGCGAGTGCGGTGGTTGCCACCTAACCACTAACATCTTTTTAGCCACTATACATGCAGAAAGCCACAGCAGCCTTTGCATATGGTTGAGGTTTTGCCCAGAATCATCATTTAATAGCATACATTTGGGAGAGAGGTCAATCTCTAGGCCGAGTGCATTATAGAGGTGTTTGACTATTTGTTGCCAGAAGTTTTGAACTGATGGACACTCCCACATGATATGCAAGAAGGTGCCTATTTGATTCAAGTCACATAACTTACAATGTGGAGAAGGAGATAACTTAATCATGAAACGCCGTTTTGGTGTTAAGTAAGTGCGATATAGGAAATTTAGATTGGTTAACTTATTATTTAGACTTTGTGAAGAGTAAGCATAATTCCTCCAAACTCTATGCCAGTCTATAAGTGATTCAGGGCAGTCCTTATTCCACACATTTGTTATCGTTAAGGGGGTCTGCATATGTTCCAACAGACTATTATAAATTACAGAGACGTGTCCTTTAGGTAGCCCTGATATTTTCTTAAATAATTCCATTATTGGATGATTAAGAGGTTTCCTATCAATCAAAATACCTGCTGCTCTTAAGGCAGAACGTAATTGTAAATAAAAAAAGAAGGAATTTGAAGACAGTTTAAATGTTTCACTCAAATCCTGAAAGCTTCTTAAACCATCGTCATTCATAATGTCCTGGCCATAGTTCTTTAAACAGTTTTGTCTGAAAGGGGTCCAGGATGCAGGTAGTTGGTTTAGAGGATGAGACAATTTTAGACAGTATCACGAGGGAGATATTTTCAAAAGTGTTTAGAGCTGAGACTAACTGAGAATCAGCAGCAGGAATTTTTTTTGACAAAGTTTGACGAGGAAGCTAGAGATGATGAGTTAATTTTAATTCTGATCTCATCAATTTTATTGCAAAAGAAATCTAAGAAATCATTTGCATTAAAGGGTGCACAGCTCACCGACTGTGGTTTTTGAGTAAGTTTAGCCACAGTGTTAAAGAGAAATCTAGGATTGTGTTTATTATTGTTTATTAGGCTGGAGAAATATGCTGTTCTAGCAGTATTTAGAGCACGCTTATAGTTTAGTACACTATCATGCCAGGCAAGATAAAAAACCTCCAGTTTAGATTTACGCCGGGTTTCGTCAGTAAACCAGGGAGTAGATTTCTTTGGTGGTCTTGTCCTGGTAGAGACCGGCGCCACAGAATCGAGGAGCGAAACAAGTGCTGAGTTCACTTTATTTGTGAGGCTTTCCACAGGTTTTGTCACAGTCACAAAGGGAGCCAGGACCCCGGGCACTTTATCACTGAGCGTCACTGTGATTGCCGGGCTGATACGACGAGAAGTAAAAACATTTGTGTCATTGACATAGGGACAGGCTAATGACGCTTCAAATGTAATGAGAAAGTGGTCCGACATAGCAGCGGAGACAGAAGCGATGTTCAGGGCTGACACATCAAGTCCATGGGAAATGATCAAATCCAGAGTGTTTCCACTGGAATGAGTGGGTTCATGGACAAGCTGAATAAAGTTGGAAATATCAAGAAATCTCAAAAAAGCTTTCCCTAGAGGGTCAGAGGGCATATTTAAGTGAATATTGAAATCCCCAATGATTAGGATTTTATCTGAGTGAGTCACAAGATCTGCAATAAATTCACCAAATTCTTCTAGGAACTGGGAGTAAGAGGTCTGTACAGTACAACCAGGTGAAAGCCTGTTCCCTGGACAAGGCTGTTACTATTTGATGAGGATGGTTTTAAAACCAGAGCCTCAAATGAAGTAAATTTAATATCCTGGTTGGAGCTTAGGCTGAGAATAGATTTGTAGATTAGAGCAACACCTCCCCCCTGTTTAGAGGCCCGAGCAACATGGGCGTAGTTATAGTCAAGAGGAGAGGCTTCATTTAATGGCAGAAAGGTATTAGGTTTCAGCCATGTTTCACATAAGCCAATCATGTCCAGCTAATGCTCAGTCATCAGAGCTTTGGCAATATTGTTGTTGAAACTTTCATGCCAATAAAGCCCCTTTGAATTGAATTGAATTGAGAGAGAGAGAAGCTGCTGCCTCACTGAGAACTCCACCACACACATAGATGAGACGGCTAACAAGTCGTCTTCCACTTATTCAATATGATATATGCTTAAATATGAGTCATATTTCAGAAAAGCACTCATTTGTCCTTGTTAAGCTAACTGCTTGTTAATGAGAGTTAAGAATAATCTAATCCAACAGCTGTCTGTGTGGCTGTTTATCTAAACTTCTTCCAGATATTGAGTTTACTGTGACTTTGCTGTTGTAAACATTGTTGTTCCTACTAACAGTCACAGTAGTTATTTCTTCGAACTGTCACACTTTTAGATGTGTTGCCTGTATTTCTAGTTTGCACTTGCTCGCCCATGATTTTCTTTTTGTTATGCAAGCTGTGTTAATGTGTAACCTTGGAAAGTCGGGAAAGTGGTCTAGGTTATTGTCTAGCTAATATAGGTCTAAGGCTACGTTAGCTCTGTGTGTGTGTGTGTGTGTGTGTGTGTGTGTGTGTGTGTGTGTGTGGAACCAAGCAGTGATGATACTGTACAGTTTATATGCTGGCTTGTTGTAGGGTAGTAATTAGATGAATGCTTCTGCAAAGATTATAATGTGGCTGGTTTACTGTCATGGAAGTGCAGAGTTCAGATTGCTGGAACACGTCACAGATGTGATGTTGTGTTGCTCCTCCATGATCTTGTTCTTTAAACTATCTCAACGTAAGTCATCGGTATCTCTGAGTCTTCATCTCATCTAAATGGTCATACAAACTGAAACTCCACAACACTCTGCAGATGATGAAGATGTTTTGGTTCTTATCTTTCTATAAATACGAGAAACCTCTGTCTGTCTGTCTGTCTGTCTGTCTGTGTATGTGTGTGTGCCTCAAATATCTCTGAGTCATCACCTGAGAGTTTCAACATGGCTGCTGCGTGGTTCAATGGTGTGATATTTCGCATTTGTTTGGACTGCAATGATACCGTTAATAAATTATTTCATAAATGCTTTACAAATTCCACGAGCATGTCCATCGGAGCCACTACAGTCACGTGCGCACCAGAGCCAATCACTGCAGAGCTCACCACGACCCCCCACCTTAAGAAACAAGCAGATTTATACCTGCAGCGGCGCGAGCTGGACTGGGATTTTGCCGGCGGTTCGGTCCCGTTCTGTTCTGTGCATCTAAACTGACTGTTGTAGATTAATGAGATTAAACGAGTCCGGACCGAGTCTGTTCGGGTCTGAGGAGATCCGGAGACGCGCGCTGCTAGGTGCTAGCCGCTAGCTACACGGCCCACCTCCCGAGGCGACGGACCGGAAGCATCGGCACGTCCAAAACCGGACCTAGGGTAAATAATGTCTGCCACGCTTTTTCGCGAACATCGCCGTCACGTTTGCTTTGTGTCTGGTGCAGGAAGAAACAGTAAAAACGGGATTTTGTCACGAAAGTGTCCAAGCAGCAAGTTTGGTTGTTGAGGAACAGGAAGTTGTGGGAGGGACGGAGGCGGATGATTGACATGCAACGACGGTCGGTTTGTGTGAGAGTTGAGAGATTTGTGACATTACGCGTGTTTGGAGTGTGTAGTTAGTGTGTTATGTAGTGTTTGGTGTAGTGTGTTTAGTGTGTAGTGGAGTCGTTTTTTTGTTTAATGAGGAGAAGCTGAATGTGGAGCAGGCAGTGCAGCTCTTCATTCAGCTGAAAGGAGCTCAGGCAGACCTGAGCATTGCCTGCATTTAAATGTAAATAGTTACATATAACTTTGTACATTTTTTAAATGTATGCACACATTTAGATAAGCAACAATTTATATTTGCATTATAAGTAAAAAAAAAAATGGATTGTTAAACATATTTGTGGTTTAAAAAATCTAATTTTTTCTACTCGGATTTTATGTTTTTTTTGTGATTTTAGGTCCATTGTGTTAATACAGTATGTCAAAATAAAAAAATTACTGTACAGTCACACATGTGAGGTTGTGCTGAAAATAATGACACCAAGTAAATAGTTTTTAAGATGAAATATAATGGCAAAATCAAAAATAGTCAAAAACGGCCAGTTATACCCTGGAATATCAGATTTCACAACAGACCTAAATATCCCTGATGTCCCACCTTCAAACACAGCCTCATTTGGCCATCCATGAAAAAGCTACTTAACCTCCCACTTTTCTATAGGAATACACTTTTCTTACGGGCACTGCACTAGTACAGAGAATCAGCAGGACTGAAGGTTCAGCTTCCTGTCTGTCAGTCTGAGGCTGCTTCATGCTCACACAAACTGGACCAACAGCTCTGAAAACTGTGAGGAAACTGAAGCTCCTCCTCTTTCCTCAGAAGTGATCTGTGGCAGTCTGGACTTCATTCCAGAGAGCTGCTTTAACAAACTCTGGAGCTCAACTCTGAACTGAGAACGGCCGACGGGTCAACAACAGTCTGTCGCCCAGAGCAGGGCCATTTCTGTCTGTCTGGGGGCCCCATGCAAGATGCTGTTTGGGGCCCCTATTTTGTCAAACAATGATGGATAGATTCCTAACCCTTTTAGGTGATCTACAAAGATGTGATAATCTATTACATTTTAAGAGGAAAATGGGCTAGAGTCGTGGAAATCTCTCTCAAATTAAAATCAAACATCTTAAATTTACCCATCCAAGCAAGTTGAACTGATAGAACATGATAATACGCAGTAAACAATGGGGATCCTCTATATGTCAATGAATGAAACTGATGCAGTGTTCCCCAAAAATATTTATTTTAAATTGTAAAACATTTTTAAACTTAAACATCCTGGTCCGGTGGTGCAAAAGGCAGCAGTGTTGCTTCCTGGTCCGCGGCTCCAAAATATTTCAGAATTACTCCTGCAAAGACAAAACTCCTCAGGTTAAGCAAAATAGATCCCAAGCAAATATTCATACAGTATAATTGAGTTATGTTACACAAATGCTGAACATAATCTGTTTTTATATTAAACTTTGCAATATACAGCACAGTGTCCCTTTAAAGCTCCCAGTTTCAAAGTTATCACTTTTAAGCAGTTTTCAACACATTGTACTTGTAGTTATAAATGAAGATAAATGAGTGATGAGCACTTTGTGATACTGAAGGAATATTGTTGTGTATATTTCACAGGTATTACAAAGTGGACTACTTCTGCCTAACTGATGATCTGGTCTTAACTTATATTCTGTAGGCAGAACTAACGCTCATATATAGTATAGTTTACTTTAAATTTACTTTAATTTGTGTTATCATGATTCTTTTAAATAAAACAAAGTAATACATCAAAAACATAACTAAACTGTAGGAATGTAGGCAAATTTGTTTGAATGATATTGTCACAATAAATATTCTAATATTGTGGTAAAGAAAAACGCAACTAGCTCAGTGGAGTGAACAATAATCCACTGCCACACAATAGTCCATAATCATCCACAATAGGCCTAATGTGTATATGTGTGTTGTTTAGGAAAATCAAATCAAAAAGAGGAAAATAAAGGATGAGAAACTTATAATTGCGGTCTCCGGTTTCCCGGAACTATATGACGCCAGCCTGTTTATCTATAGAGACAACAGGAAAAAAATGAGGCTTGGAGGAAGGTTGCAGACATTGTGGGACTGTCTGGTGAGTTGTAGGTTACTGTAGGAAGGCTACATGTAAATAAATGCAGACCATAGGTGACATGCTGTGTCTATATGCAGAGGGAGAGATAGTGAGGTTGTGTACGTTTACAGCTGATGATTGGTCACTTCAGTGGCTGCCACACAGGGGACTGCAGCGACGCGATGTGAGCAACCAGAGCGACCACAGGTGTGACTTTTGGGAATATTGATCGTCCATTAGTCAATTTTGTTTTCATCTGAAGGCTGCTCTCACACACACACACACACACACGTCTGTGTGAGATATTAAAGATAATATCCACAAACGTATCAAAACAAGACATCAAAATATTAAGTTTTTCACAAGCCATAACTTCGTTTCCCTGGTAACGCCTGAGGGTTTGACTAATACCTGGAACAATCATTACTCTCCCGTAAGTTTCTTATGCAACGGAGACGTTGTTCACTCCTCCAGTAAATAGGACGGATCATAGATACGACTTGGCAACGGGAGATATTCTAGCAAGCTAACGCTATGCTAGCAAGTATCAAAGTCAATAACATTGCGCACGGATGACAAACAGTAAATATAATTTGACAGTATGCTAGCTGACAAGACTAGTCAGTCTACTGACCAGTCATGTCATTGTCCCCAAATCAATAGCAAGATTTTCACGAACAAATGATCGGCCGTGTGTAACGTTACTGTGGCCGCAGCCTGAAGTAGAGAGTTGAACAGCGAACGGGATGTGAGATTATTCGCGTATCAGTAAATTTAGAGGGGAAGTGAACTTTCTGCAGCTTGTGTGTTACAGTCGCCACCCTGTGGTGTTCAGAGGAGAAGACACTGAAGGACTGACAGCTGAACTCAGTGTTGGAAATATAATATTCAGATTTGATACGCCAGCTAGCGCATTAATTTTACAGCGGTGAACAGACAGGGGTTCAGGGGTTAATGGACACCCTGCAGCCAATCAGAATCCAGTATTCCCCCAGACCATGGTATAAGCTTAAATATGAGTCATATTTCAGAAAAGCACTCATTTGTCCTTGTTCAGCTAACTGCTTGTTAATGAGAGTTAAGAATAATCTAATCCAACAGCTGTCTGTGTGGCTGTGTATCTAAACTTCTTCCAGATATTGAGTTTACTGTGACTTTGCTGTTGTAAACATTGTTGTTCCTACTGTGGCGATACCAGTTGAACTGCGAGTGGCAGATCTAGAGAATCAATATAACACCAACAACGCCACCTTAGGACTTGCACCTAAAGAGTATACTCCTTTAACTTTAACTTCTCTGAGGGTTTCCCAAAAACCACCCATACACAGGTTCATACACAAATGAATACAGGCACGATGTAAAATAATTTAACAAACTTTATTACTCACAATAAAACAAGTTCATTTATAAAGTTATGTCTCTAAAACATTTATATCGTTATTTTCTTTAATCTCTAACAAGTGATGTTCCACCTACACCAATACAGTGGTTCAGTTAGGAAGTGAAAGGCAGTACACCACGGCTAGCTCTGGCAGAGGTCCCTGCACTCAAATAATTCAAAAGAAGAAACAAAACAATATATTTACAAATCACTGCAACTCAAAACGGAAGGGGGGGAAACCATACAAGAGGTATAAATGTGGCAGGTCCTCCACTATAGCTGCTGCAGTAACCCCTCCCACCCCCACTAACGTATCACAATCTGATTGGGGCGGAGCACACGTGAACTCAACTACACTTTAAAAGAATGTCTATACGACGACGAAACAACCGTTTCCTGCAGGCTAACTAGCAAGGCAAGGCAAACAAAGAAAGAAAAGAAGTTAGAGACAAGGCAGGGCAAACAGCAGCATAACGCCAGACAAGCTTTAAAAGAAAACAAAGTCAACTGTTAGTGACAACATCTAACCACACTAGCAGACACAATAGCATTTACCTTATAGCACTGGTTACCTGGGTCCCGCACACATCAGTGCTTGTAGCTGCTAGCGGCTACGGCAGCAACAGCAGCTAACCAGACGGGGACACACATACACACCACACCGGCCCGACGCGTCAACCTACAACAGAGGACCGTCAGCACAGCATCGTATTACATCTTCACATCATGAGACTATGCTACATACCTGCAGAACGCACACGGGCCATACACGCTCGGACACTACGGCGTGGCGGAGCTGCGAGCTGGCTGCACTCGCTTTGGCAGAGGAAAGAGACAGACTAAACGACCGGGGGGGTATATAAACCGCCCCGCATTAGCGGGCGAGGACGCGGCTGCACTACAGGTGCCGGTAAGGGGCGTGTCACACACCTGCCGCGATCGCCATGCCTGCTGTCAAATAAACAGACTGAGGGACACCAGATTACTGAAATGCATACAGAATATAAACCATCTACTAACAGTCACAGTAGTTATTTCTTCGAACTGTCACACTTTTAGATGTGTTGCCTGTATTTCTAGTTTGCACTTGCTCGCCCATGATTTTCTTTTTGTTATGCAAGCTGTGTTAATGTGTTACCTTGGAAAGTCGGGAAGTGGTCTAGGTTATTGTCTAGCTAATATAGGTCTAAGACTACGTTAGCTCTGTGTGTGTGTGTGTGTGTGTGTGTGTGTGTGTGTGTGTGTGGAACCAAGCAGTGATGATACTGTAGTTTTATATGCTGGCTTGCTGTAGGGTAGTAATTAGATGAATGCTTCCTCAAAGATTATAATGTGGCTGGTTTACTGTCATGGAAGAGCCGAGTTCAGATTGCTGGAACACATCACAGACGTGATGTTGTGTTGCTCCTCCATGATCTTGTTCTTTAAACTATTTCAACGTAAGTCATCGGTGTCTCTGAGTCTTCATCTCATCTAAACGGTCATACAAACTGAAATTCCACAGCACTCTGCAGATGATGAAGACGTTTTGGTTCTTGTACAGAGAATCAGCAGGACTGAAGGTTCAGCTTCCTGTCTGTCAGTCTGAGGCTGCTTCATGCTCACACAAACTGGACCAACAGCTCTGAAAAGTGTGAGGAAACTGAAGCTCCTCCTCTTTCCTCAGAAGTGATCTGTGGCAGTCTGACTTCATTCCAGAGAGCTGCTTTAACAAACTCTGGAGCTCAACTCTGAACTGACAACGGCCGACGGGTCAACAACAGTCTGTCACCCAGAGAGTCACCAGACTCCCTTAACAGATGAATTCATCAGTATTTACATCAAAGGGAATATTGATCATCCATTAGTCAATTTTATTTTCATCTGAAGGCTGCTCACACACACACACACACACACACACACACACACACACACACGTCTGTGTGAGATATAAAAGATAATATCCACAAACGTATCAAAACAAGTCATGTTGGACCTGTTTGTTCACATTCCAGCAGCTGCTTCACTGGAAACAGCTCAAAGTGAAAGTTGAGTTCAGTCCTGGTGTCAGTGGACGGTCAGCAGCAGCAAAGTGACGACTGGCTGTGAACTGATGTCCTCCATGTGTTTCTGAAGTGAAGCTCAGTAAAGAGGACTTTGTGCTTGTTGTAGTTGTGACAGGAAGATGAAGATGTTTGTGGTGTTTGTGATCCTCGTGCACGGTAAGATAACCTTCCTCCCTCTGATCTGATCGTCACCTCGGTCCAACGTCATGTCTTTAATGTGGATCTGTGTCATCTTCACTTCATCAGTGTGTTTCAGCTGCAGGACCATGTTTTCTTCACAGAAACACATGAAGAACAGATTAAAGGCAGCAGATGTTCACTGTGTCTTTAAACCCTGATGAATGTAGAAGACTGTACAGTCACACTGTCCTCACTTCTGTTCTTCAGGATTAGATCCCTGCAGCTTGCTCACATTCTGATGGCTTCTGTTCACAAACGTAATAATGATGCTTTGCTGACAGCAGCGTCACATGTGGATGTAAATGTTGGCCTTCATTCACACAGAGTCTGAGTTGAGCTTTAGCAGCACAGTTTACAGGCTGCACACACTGCAGAGGACCACATTCACTCATGACATGAAATAAGGCTGCTGTCATTGACCCTCTCTGTCTGTGTGACCTCACAGTTTCCCAGCATGCCTCAGCTGTGGAGGTGTATGACTGGGACCCGTTTGTCCTGCTGCCCTGTGATTTTCCTGCTGGTCGACTGGACGAGCCCTCAGTGGTGTGGAGCCGCTACGATCTCAATCCTTCAACCGTCCACCAGCGTCAGCAGGAAGGTGACGAACTTAAAGACCAAAACCAGCTTTACAGCGGCCGAACATCCATGAAGACTGACGCTCTGGAAACTGGAGACCTCAGCCTCAATCTGACAAAACTCCACCTCTCTGACAGCGGCTCCTACACCTGCACCGTCAGATGGTTCAGAAGGGGGATAAAGAAAGAACTGAGAGTGACGGACGTACAACTGCAGGTCAAAGGTCAGCAACTAACCCTAAAACCTCCTGTAGATACAGATCAGAGGTCAGAGGTCAGCAACTAACCCTAAAACCTCCTGTAGATACAGATCAGAGGTCAGAGGTCAGCAACTAACCCTAAAACCTCCTGTAGATACAGATCAGAGGTCAGAGGTCAGCAACTAACCCTAAAACCTCCTGTAGATACAGATCAGAGGTCAGAGGTCAGCAACTAACCCTAAAACCTCCTGTAGATACAGATCAGAGGTCAGAAGTCAGAGGTCATGTTCTTTATGTTTCTGGTTCCCACAGAACGATTCCCATCCTGGGCCAAAGCTCTCCTGGTTCTCCTGGTTCTTGGACTTCTTGTTTCTGGAGCTCTTTTAATACATTTTAGGCAGTATTTCATGTCAGGTATGTCACTACTACTACACTACCCATCATGCACCTGGGCAGCATCTTTACTCTGGCAGCTCCCTGACTGTTGATACAGACTGTCAACAGCGAGGTCTGGGATTATAAGAGAAGGATGAGACAGTGAGGTCATGTTACCATCACAGTTCCTGCTGCTGTCTGTTCAGCTGATGTTGTGGTTTGTTGTCCTCTCAGTCTACCAGGTGGAGGTGGATTCAGGGGCGGAGTCTGTCCAGCTGCCCTGCAAAACCATAGTTTGCCGGCCGAAAGGTGTTAAAGTGGTGTGGGAGGACAGCTACAACAGGAAGGTCCATGTGTATCAGAACGGTTCTGACCAGCCTGAAAAACAGTACAGTTATTACAGAGGTCGAACAGAGATGAAGAGAAAACTGCTGGAACCTGGAAACCTCAGTCTGACCCTGAAATACCCCACAGACTGGGACAGTAACACCTACACCTGCACTGTCTACAACAGGGAGGAACACATCCTGATGAAGAAAGATGTGGTGCTGAATGTCAAAGGTCAGTTCTCTCTCTCTCTCTCTTAGTGAGTGTGGGTGTGCATTTCAGTGAGCGAGTGTGTTTCTATCTTTTGTGTGTCTGTGTGTTAGATTTATTTCTGCAGTAGTATTCTGTGCTGTAGTTTTAGTGGATCAGTATCAATCGTCCTCAGCTGGAGACGCTCACACACAGACACAGAGTCAAACTCTGTCCCACTGTTAATTGCTCTGTGGAGGATTGCAGTCCAGCAATCAGAGAAATAGTCAGTTATGACGATATAAAGTCCAAATCTAGGATGAACAATGGAGTGGTTATTTTTCTGGACAGTATTGATAAAGTGAGCATGGTTGTTGAACGAGGTGTAGTGATCCAGGACACCTTTGTTCAGGTGGTACCGCTGGTTCATCCAGCCAGAAACATCATTCTGTCCAGAGTTCCTCCGTTCATTAGTAATGAAATGTTGCAGAGAGAACTGGAGAGACACGGACAGTTAATGTCTCCAGTCAAACTGATTCCTCTGGGCTGTAAACCTCCACACCTGAGACATGTTGTCTCCTTCAGAAGGCAGGTCTTCATGGTTCTGAACAACACTGAGGAGTTCAACTGGATGTTGAAGTTCACAGTGGAGGATTCTGATGATACTGTTTATGTGTCTTCTGAGAGGATGAAATGTTTTGGATGAATGAGTCAAATAGTTACTTCTTCTTTTTCCTGCTTTGTTCACTCTTTATTGTTTTACACCTTGTTTCTCTGCTATGGGAGACATAAGAACAGGCAGCTTGAATATAAATGCAGCAAGGGCTGATGGGAAAAGGGCGTCTCTTTTCAAGCTGTGTTCTCTCAACAAGCTGGATGTTATTTTGGTACAGAGACACACAGTACTGCTGATAACCAGACTGACTGGAGGACAGAGTGGACTGCTGAAACCTTCTTCAGTCACAAACCAGTAACAGTTGTGGGGCTGGACTTGTTGTTTCCACAAACTTTCTTCCTCAGTCTGTAGAAAGTGAAGAAGTTATTAAAGGCCGTCTGTTAAAAGTGAGAGCAGTGTGTGAAGACGTAAAGATGGTGTTTATTAATATTGATGCTCCGGCTGTGGGAGTGGAGAGAGTGGTGTTTCTACATGTTTTAAATGAAGTGATTGATAAATGTAATAATGAGGAATATGTATTTATGGGTGGAGGTTGTAACAGTACTGAGGACAGCAGGTCAGACAGGAACCATGCAGAGCCTCACGCTGCCTCTCACACTCGTCTGCTTCACCTCATGGAGGCTCAGGAGTTGTGTGATGTGTGGAGAGACAAAACACCTGGACACAAAGAACAAGTGCTTCTATATTCAACCTTTAAGGGTTCTATAGCTTGGTACGTATTTGGCACCCTCAAATGGTTCTATATAGAACCGCTTCAGAGGGTTCATTTAAAAGAATCCTTGGGGTTCTTTGTGGCGAGACAAAATGGTTCAATATAGAACCTTTTAAAGTTTCAATAAATATCCCAAACCTTTTATTCCCTTACTGCTTTGGTTGGCCACATTTTTGTTAAATAATTCTACAGAATTACCATGATATGGAGTTAATTGACTACTATTACTACTAATTTCAATAAAATAACCAATATCCTTTAATAATTAAAACCTAAATAACATACAGTCATTCCTTTTCCACTACCAACCTATTGCAGATTGAAGAAAAAAGAGAAAGATGGTTTCAAATTGACTGTATTGAACATCAAAAAGTAGTTGCACCATATAAAAACAATACAAAACACAACATGAATCGTAGGTTACATTACAAGATATAAAATATTACAGTGATAAACCAGGCAAAATCACATAACAGCTGCTGAAATAGAGTCAATGAGTGCATCAATTCAGCTTTTACACAACTTTCTTGGTGAGAACTGCTCCACTTTAAACTGACTCTTAAAAGCTTAAATTCCCCAAAATAAAGATTTTTACTAGAAGGAAAAATATCCAACAAAAACTGATTCTGCAAAAAAGTTGTATAATTTAATATGTGATTTTAACAAGGCTCAGTACCATGCACACAGTAATTAAAATATATCAGCAACACATGCACCAAAAATACAATTTCAATTTCAGTTAAAATAGATTAGATAGATAGATTTAAATATTAAAATATCACTGGGCAATCCTCATACATTTGGAATTACCAATAAATGTTACTGAATAATAGTGACGGGTTAAATGCAAGCAGCAAAAACAAAAGAACAGTCGGTAAAGATTTTAATCTCAGCAAAGACTTTGTTGAATATGAATTTCATCATTCACTGTGAAAGCTGATGTACATTTTGAGAAGTGGAATAGACACTCTTTTCTTACCATTTCTTAGTTTGAACAAATAATGTTCTACAAATGACAGTGTGTGTTTCATCTGTTCAGCCGAGTCGCTCTCTCTCAGGTCTGTGATTCTCAGAGTGCAGTCGTTGTTACCACAGTTATACTGCACACAACTTAAATACCTCGCTTCATTTTTCAGATCCACATAATTCTCATTCTGCACTGTCCTGAACCAAAATCTGTTCTCAGCTCTCTTTACAGAGGATGGGTATCTGTAGCTGCAGCTAATGTCCACTGTTGATCCTTTTAAGGCACAGATCTCAGTAGAGCTGTAAGTCACTCCATCTCCATTGCTCTTGTACCAGGTACAAGTAGCTGCTGGGTTAGCATCACTGCTACCGGTCAGAGTCACTGAACTGCCCTCCACTATCTCAGCAGAAGGACTCACTGACACAGAGGGAAGCTTTGGAGCATCTGGAGGAGATATGAACACATTTTACATTTCATTTTAAAATTGCAGATGAGTTTCAGATGAATAACAGATGAAACACAATGAGGAAACATTAGTTATAAAGTAGGTGATGCAGTTTGATTCAACCCTTTGCAACATATATTAAATATAACTACTGGCTGTGTTGGCTTTAGGGATCCACATGAGGCACATTTGAGAATAAACTAAAGCTAGTTCATCTTACTTTTGATTCAAATTAAAAACACAGAGCACACAAAGACTCAAAATGTCTCATAGTTCATCAGTGCTGAAGGAAGCAGATCTGTAGGAGCACTGCATGAAGCAGTGTCCCACTTTACATGAAAACACTGAACACCTTCAGTTAAAGTGTGGAGAGAGTCCAGGAAATACAGTTTCCAGGGGAAAAAGACAAGAAGAAAGATTCTGTTACTTCATACTTATCATATATAACGTTGCATTACACTGCACTTTGTGTATTGTGAGACTACATGAAGCTGGTAATACTTGCAGTCGTTTTTACAGCGCTGATTTAACCACTTCAACCAGTAACGGTCACTGTACCTCTCACAACACGTACGGGAGTTGCTCCTGTGCTAACAAAAGTGTCACAATAACAATGACGTTGGTGTTTCAAATGGTTAGCTCGTCACACTATAACACAAACAAACTCACAGATCGACGCAGCTCCTGGATTCTGAGAGGTTAAATTACTGTTTTGTCAGTGGAGTCTGGTGGCTAACGTTAGTTAGCTAGGTTAGCTAGGTTAGCAACTGTAACGGCAGAAAACGAACGCTCAGTCTCCAGACAGCCGTTGGCACTGACCCGTCGTCGCTCGTGCACATTCAGTGAAGACGCTGCTGCCGGTCACAGTCAAAAGACCGCGAGACTGTGTGATCCTCCGTGAACACACCTGCCGACTGAAGAGCAGGTGGCTGCTAGATACACCTGTATGTTTCTGTGGGCTCCGCCTCCTCCACTTTGAGATATATATACTGAATGAATGATACAGTCACATGTCGGATTCACCGTAAATATGAAATGCCAACGAGGAGAATGTAGCTGCAGAGAATCAGCAAATGATGAAAATGATTTTGTAATTAAAGAATAAAAGATATAAAGTGGGCAGGTGATTAATTCAGTAGTCTATAGGCCTACACGTTTAGCATATATAACATAGTTTATATATAGGCTGATATAACACACACACACACACACACACACACATATAATATGTTTATTATATACTTTTCGATTATGGACAGAATGTGCACACAGCTATTGAAGAGATCATAAAAAGTACATTCTTTAGTTAAATTGTAGGGGTAAAAACATACAAAATAACACAATGAAAGCACATATAGGCTGTGTATATGTAGCCTATAGGCTACTTATAGCCTATATATAGCAGTTATAGTAAATACATTGCTGTATATATTATATATATAGCATATTGTTACTTATTTTCAGGGCTTTATTTTTTTTTTTTTTTATTCATATCTTTATTGTCTGAAACAAGATCTCAATTATTCCATTGCCAGTCTCTTGTTTTTCATTAAGCACATAAATTTAATCACTCCCTTTTTTTTTTTTTTTTTACAGAAATGTGACAGAACCTTTTTAGACAGACGGTTCTTTGATAGAGGATATAGAACCTTAGGATTCGATATAGAACCTTGATGAAGCCTTTTTTTAAGAGTGTGGACACACCTGAACATAACTCACTGTCTGTGGCCAGGCTGGATCGCTTTATTGTTTTAAACATCATTTTAATGTGTCTAAAAGTTGTGTTATCAGCCCTGTTGGCTTCTCTGATCACTCACTTGTGACAGCTTCTGTTTTTATAACATGTAAACCAACAGTGCCTGTTGGCATTTTAACACGGCCTGACTGGAGGAGAAAAACTGCAAAGAAACACCAAAGTATGAAATCTGAGTTTGTGTCTTTACAACAGTGGTGATTTGGCAGAAACTGGCAGAATAAATCAGATGAGAGACTTTCCTCTGTATAAATAAAGAGTGGAGGCTGTCTGAGGCCCCTCTCACCCCTCACAGTACAGAATGGTTCAGTCCAAACAGCTTAACAGTGGAGTGGCTGCTGCTCATCAACATGTCTTTACCCAAGAAAATAAAACCAGGGAGCCTTAAAGGAAAGGAAAAGGCAGAAAGGAAAGAAAGCAAGGAGAGGAAGACAACTCCTCACACATTTCTTTGTAAAGAAAGGTGAGCACAGTTCACAGCTAACACAGTTTAAGAAGAGTTAAAGCTGATAATAATGTCAGCAGCTGTAAAGATTGAAGGCAGTCAGACAGCATGAATCTAGTTTCTCAGTTTGAGCAGCAGCAGGTTCCTCATCCTCATCTCATCCTCATTAAGTGCTGACTCAAAGTTATTATTACAAGTCATCATTTCACATTCAGGTGGAAACAGTTCAAATGTGGAGCGATATTTAGCTGCTTTCCCTGTAAGACAGCAGGACATGTTTGATATCAGAGGATTCATTTCAGTTTCAAGATTTCTATGATGCTTAAAATCATCTTAAAAACTGTTAATGTAATGTTGATGCCAGATGATCCTCCATCATTTTCAGAGGGTTAAAAGAAAGCCAAGAACTGAGGTGGAGAATAATTCCAACTTTAAGATCCTGGTGATCAGTGAGGCAGAGTTTAATTAACATAAACATGTTCTGTTAATTTATTTTAGAAAACAGACCTTATTCTTCTGTTAAAGGTCGTCTAGCGAGGTGGAAGTGGATTAAAACAAAAATGTCCTACAGAGGTCGAGTTCTCATCACCAACAATTTAGTATGGTCCACTTTATGACATCAGCTGTCATGTGTTGTGTTTGTCTCTGTCATTAACTCTGATGTGAGTCCTGTCTGTCCATGTTGTCTCATCCTGAGACTGTTTCTCATTGTTTCATGGAGTGTTGTCCACTGCTGCCTCTGTTTGTGATGTTGGAACATGTTTTCAGACTATTTGGGGAGTTTGTTTGAAGCAGAAGTTCATTCTGGGCTACAGGTCCTCTCAGAGAAATAAAGACAAATGGCAGCTTCTTAATTTCATTGTGTGGAGGACAAAGATGTTGGTGTATCTGAGCAGAAGAAACAGAACAGAGACAGCTGTGGATGATGATGCTGTTTTACTGTTTGTAAAAATGTTGAAACTGGTTTAAAACTAGATTTGAATGATTACAGAATGATGAAAGATGTGTAAAGTGTTCCAGTGTGTGGTGTTATAAACATGTGTTCTGTTGTGTTGTTGATGACCAGCTGTTCTTTGGACCTGACTGACATGATTTAGATTCTGTGAATCTTCATTTATTGACCGTGTTGTTTTTTGATTGACTGACATCAATCAGCTGATTGATTTCCAATCAGAGTTGACAGTATTGATCTGAATGTGATGTTTTTATTTGATCCAGAAGAAAGTTGAAGGAACGAGCTGAAAGAAACAACAAATCTTTTCATCACTGAGAACAAAGAAATGTAGCTTTAATAGTTTGTATCAGTTATTGATTGATGATCAGTTCTCAGCTGATTCAACAAATCTTCACTTCCTGTTGAAGAAGTTGATCAAAGAAAATGTTAAATGTGACGTCCTGAAATGTGAAAGTGACAAAGAGAAGCAACAAACAGCAGTTGAACACTGAGATGAGACATTACTGTGAAGACCACAGGGACAAAACATCACAACACCATCAGGACTCTGATCATGTCCAACACCTTGAAAACCTGGTTTTACTTCCTGTGTTTCTGTCCCCTGTTACCTGCTGCTCTCATCTGGTTCTGTCCTTCAGCTTTCTCTACTACTTTGTAATCAGTCAATAAAGTTATTCAAAACTGCTGCTGCTGTCTGAACAGCTGATGTTGTGCTTTGTTTCCTCTTCAGACTATCAGGTGGAGGTGGAGGAGGGGGAGGAGTCTGTCCAGCTGCCCTTCAGAACTACACCTGACCTGCCTGAGGACACTACAGTGATGTGGGTCTGCTCAGACAGGACAGTCCACCTGTATTGGAACAGATCTGACCAGCCTGAAGAACAGCACCGGGATTACAAAAACCGAACAGAGATGAAGAAAGACCTGCTGAAGACTGGAGACCTCAGTCTGACCCTGAAACACCCCAAAGAGACAGACACAGGAAGATACAGGTGTAGAGTCTTCAACAAGGACGTGTGGAGAGAGAAAACAGTGGAGCTGAAAGTCAAAGGTCAGTATGAAGATACAGAACAGAGGTCTGTGTGTCTGTCTGTGATTGGCTGCTCGTCTCTGATTGGCTGCTTGTCTCTGATTGGCTGTTTGTCTCTGATTGGCTGCTCGTTTCTGGTTGGCCGCTTGTCTCTGGTTGGCCGCTTGTCTCTGGTTGGCCGCTTGTCTCTGGTTGGCTGCTCGTCTCTGATTGGCTGCTCGTTTCTGGTTGGCCGCTTGTCTCTGGTTGGCCGCTTGTCTCTGGTTGGCCGCTTGTCTCCGGTTGGCTGCTCGTTTCTGGTTGGCCGCTTGTCTCTGGTTGGCCGCTTGTCTCTGGTTGGTTGCTTGTCTCTGGTTGCTTGTCTCTGGTTGCTCGTCTCTGGTTGGCTGCTTGTCTCTGATTGGCTGCTTGTCTCTGTCTAACTGTCCTCTGTCTCCTCTGCAGGGAACATCAGGAACAGAAGCAGCTCCACTGATCCGACTCCTCTGATGGCTGATCAATCTGTTTGATCGGTCTGTTGGTCAATCTTTGATTATTGATCTGATGTGACTTTGGATCAGAGACTAAATGGAGGTGAAGGAGCTGATGGAGGACGGATGAAGACAGGAGGACGCTTCATCAGCTTCTTCTTCACTCTGACTCTCACACACAGTCTACACACTCACTATTGATGACTATTGATCAGTGATGTCAGAGTGATGTCAGAGTGATGTCACATGGTGGTTTGGACTGAAACATGTGGTTTAGATCCTTTGAACTCTGACAGTAAAGTGTAAATACAGCCTCAGATGTAGAGACAGCAGGTCTCTGCAGTAACAACATGTATCATTACCTTTACAGAGTGTCTACACAGAGAAACACTCACATTTAACACTTTAACACCTTTTAATGCCACTTTATATGAAATTTAAGACCAAACCTTCGATGGAAATACACAACAAAATTGAAATACATACACACACATTGCATATACTAATTATTGCTGTAAGCTTTTAAGAATAAAAGATGATTTTTATCAATGAATAAATGGACATTCTTTCATATTTTAAATGTTTTTTAGAGTCCAACGTCTTTAATGTGGATCTGTGTCATCTTCACTTCATCAGTGTGTTTCAGCTGCAGGACCATGTTTTCTTCACAGAAACACATGAAGAACAGATTATAAGATATCAGATGAAGATTCCTGTCAGACAATCAGAGTTCATCACTGATGTTCTGGTAAACAACCACCAGAGGGCGACATGAGCACAGCAGGATTATTACCTCTGACAACGTTTCCACTGCTGGACCTCAGAACACTTCTGAGCTATTTGTACTTTACTGGAGGATTTCTGCAAATATGTACTTTTTACTCCACTACATTTATTGAAAACACTGTTTTAGTTACTTTACAGATTACATGCTGCCTCAGAGCTGAATCAGCACTTTTTAAATTCATTTATTTGATGAACAATCAGATTAAAAACAACTCTTATATTCATACAAATAATCTGAAAGTGCTGAATATACTTTAGTATATTTAGCTGAGATTAGATTCTGTCTGTCTGGGTGACATTTTAACACCATGTTATAGAGAATAACACACAAAATGTCGCCCAGCAGGCTGCAGCACTTTATTAATAAAGATAATAAACCATAAAAAGAAAGAAAATAAAAGACATTTCTGATTAAACAGTCACATCTGGATCGATGTGATGATGTTAAACAGCTGATCACATGTTCCTCTTTATGATAGATTATATTTTATAATAATAACATCTTCAAACCTCCTGATGAAACACATCTGTTACAGATATATAAACATCTGTCTCAGGTGTTAAAGGTGACACACCTGTCTTAGTAAATCAATCAATAACAAGTCTGAACTCTCTTGTTGCTAGGAGCGGCAGCCTCCCGCAGCGCGCTCTCTGATTGGCCCGCAGTCCGTCACCTCGGGCCAATCAGACGCCAGTGCGTCCGCCATGAGAATCCATGATGTTCTTTTTGTTTCTTTCATCAATTTATCAATACTACGATTCATCATCAGGCTGATCAGATCACCGCGCATGCTCACATCTACCGGGGTGGCATCTAAAAGAAAGCCTTGCCTCCCCAGTTGGCAGCAACGAATCCAAAGAAAAGTTATGGCCAATTTGACATCTACGAGCGCGAATCTCCAATGTCCGACTGCTAAGAATGCAGCACGAGATGACGTCAGAGCAAGAGACGCTTCGTTTGGAAAACTGAGTGGCGCGAAGCGAAGAGCAGGAGTCGCGAGGAAAGGAGACACGGGAGGAAAGAGGTAAAAACTGATGAACTATCTATCAAGAAATGACATAATATCAAAGCACAGTGCTAGTATAGCTGCGATGCTGATTTAAGATGATAAAAATCAGGTTGAAGAACGTTATTTCGCTAACTTTTTTTTAAAATTTTTTTTTTACATGAACTTTATTTAAATATGCAGTTTACAAATTATGTCAAACCTTAATACAGAACACAGTATACAAGAGCTGCCTCACAGAAACGATACAAAAAGTCAATAAATAGAATAATACATGTACAAAGTACATTCCTGAGATCTCATAAGGTAGTATAATAATAAGAAACAACATAAGCAGATACTAGTAACTAATACAATATCATTCTGTCATCCCATAAATATATGTAATAATCTTTGCAGTCATAAATTTCACTAATTGCCAGAAGGTATATCAAATATCTTTTCATAGTTATCTAAAAATTGTATATTCTTTTTATTTTTAACCAGGGCTAGGGATTTATAGAGTAAGTTAAATTCAATCAAAAAATGAGGAAAGGTTGGCTTGGAGGCTGAAAACTTTTGCTTGTGAATAAAATATTTCCCTAATAAAATGAAAAAGTTAACCAAATATTGTAGACACTTGTTCTTCTTATTTTCATAATAACATATAACATCTTTTAAGGAAAAACAATACAACATGTTAACATGGGTGAAAACATGAGAACTCAATTCTGACCAAAATTGCATTGTGACATTGCATTCAAAGAACAAATGGATTAAAGTTTCATCAGCATGCCCACAAAAAACACACAAGCTCTCCACATCCATGAATTTCGAAATGAAGGAGTTAACAGGATATATTTTATGAAGAATTTTGAAATGGGTTTCTTTTACTTTGTTATGAATACAGTATTTGTAAGGTAAAAGCCATGCTTTTTCACAGTTTATGTCCTCTAAATGAGAGCGCCAATAAAATTTTCCTCTTGGAGAAAACCTCTTTTTATCTTGAAAAATCCTCCTTATATGTTTATTGTTACATTTTATGTCTTGTATATTAATACCATTCAAAAGCAAAACAGATGTGCCCTCTGGTCCAATTCTATCACAGAAGGATAAGTGACTTCTCATCAAAATAATTAAGCCAGAGGGGATGGCTTTTATCACTGAGTTGTATTCCTTGAAAGGTATAGGAAAATTATGTCGAGACATAAAACTCTCATAGGAGAGGACAAAACCGTGTTCATCCAAAACAGACAGGATATTATTAATACTTTTTTCAAACCATCTGGAATAAAAAAGAGACTTATTCCTTATAGTTATACACTCGTTATTCCATATAAGAGTTTTGTGAGGAGAAAAATTGTGCACAAAGCATAATTTCCAGGAGAGAAGTGATTGCTGATGAAATTTGGACAGTGTGACAGGAAGCTTGTTGGGTGAGTAGTTGCAGGATAAAATGAAAGCAAGCCCACCAATTTTGTCAAAAATATGATTGGGGATGAAGATCCATAATGAATTTTTATGTGTCAAACATCTTTTTAACCAATTTTTTTTAAAAGTATTTATAATATCAATGAAATTAAGCACTTCAAGACCACCTTCCGCTCTGCTGTTAGATAGAACTGCATTTTTAAGTTTGTACGTTTTATTTCTCCAGATGAAATCCAGAAATAGTTTGTTAATTTCTTCAGCATTGGCATCGTTCATAAAGAGGGAAAGAGATGGGTAAACAAAATGAGAGAGACGCCTTCAGCTTTCGACAAAAGGACCCTGCCGTATAATGTTAAGTCTCTCTGAAGACAAAGATTAAAAATATCTCTAGTTTTTTTAATTCTTCCAGAAAAGTTGAGTTGTTGCCTTGCTATTAAATTTTTTGTTATATTAATGCCCAAATACTTGACTGTGGTTTTTACTGGGATATTATCTATGAAGGTATCAGCACAATTGTGTATGGGCAATAATTCACATTTAGATACATTGAGTTTCAAGCCTGATGCTCGTGAAAACTGTTTCACTAGATCAATAGCTTTGACCAATTGTTCTTTATCTTTCAGGAAAAGAGTTGTGTCGTCTGCCAGTTGAGAAATTCTTATTTCTCTATTAAATATAGAGATGCCTTTGAAATCTGTATCATGTACTATATTTAATGACAGTAATTCAACAACTAAAATAAATAGAAAAGGTGAAATCGGACATCCTTGCCTAACACCGCGATTTATATCAAATCTATGAGAGGTGCTGTGGTTGATGATCACTGAGCTATTAATTCCTTTATAAAACATTTCGATAGTATCTATAAATTTGTTTCCAAAACCAAACAATTTAAGACATTTTGTAAGAAAGTTATGTTCAATGGTGTCGAAAGCTTTGTAAAAGTCTAGAAATAGAATGAACGCTTCTGAGTGTACTGAATCTGCATAGTCTAATAAATCCAAAATAAGTCTGATGTTATTACTTATGTGTCTATCTTTAATGAAACCTGATTGTGTTTCCGCAACAATATGAGGTAGACCCATTTTTAATCTAGTTGCGTAAACTGATGCTAGAATTTTGTAATTAATTGTAAGGAGAGTGATAGGTCTCCAGTTTTCTATCAATAAGTTGTCTTTATCTGGTTTCGGAATTAGCGATATAACGCCTTGTTTCATAGTTGTAATCATCTCTCCCCGACTCACACATTCACAATACATACAGAATAAAGGTTCCTGAATTATGTCCCAAAAATGAATATAAAATTCAACTGAAAGCCCATCTATACCTGGGGATTTACCACTTTTCATTGACAACAGAGCAGTCTTGATTTCCTCTCTGGTCAGGCCAGAGTCACAAGTTTTTTCCAAGTCCTTATCAATTGTCACTATGTGTTTTTTAACCTTACCAATAAACATTTCACAAGAGGGATTGTTGAATTCTGATTTGTACAAGTTGCTATAAAACGAGAAAACAGAATCAGAAATTAAATTTTGATCCATACATTTACTACCATTAATATTAAGCATACTTAGTGATTTTCTTTGACCGTTTCTTTTCTCCAAAACAAAAAAATAGCTGGAGTTTGTTTCCCCCTCCTCCAGCCACTTGGCTCTAGATCTCACAAATGCACCTTTGGCTGACTCAATGTAAATCTGATCGATTTCTAACTGTATCTCCTTTACTTCCAACTCCTCTTCAGAAGACAAGTTGGATTTAGATAAGAGAAAACCAATTCTGCTCAGTAATTCAGCTTCTGTTTTATCTTTGAGGGCTTTTAACTCTTTACTTCTTTTTACAGCAATACTCCTTGTCATAAACTTGAAGTATTCCCATTTTTGTGTATATTCGTTGTCAGCAATTTCATTAAAAATTTCATTGGATAGACATTTTATACTATCATTAAAGCAATTGTCTTTAAGAAGGGCATTATTGAATTTCCAGTATCCTCGTAATTTAGAGGTATTCTGTGAACCCCCTAATTTCAGAGTGATTTTCTTATGATCTGACAATGGAGAAAAAGAATGGGAGATATCTTTTACATGCTGAAGTGCAGAGGAAGAGACAAAAAAAAGATCAATCCTGGATCTAGGTGAAAGGTTATTCTTGGACCATGTAAAATCCTGTATGTCTGGATTAAAAAAACGCCATGTGTCGGTCAGGGAGAGATCTGAGCAAAGTTTCGAAACAATATTGTTGTTCAGAGAAGATTGACACAGTTTTGGAGGGAATCTATCTATTGCTTCATCAGGACACTCATTAAAGTCGCCACCTAAAATTACATAAGAGTTAGGATATTTGTGTGATAGATCATTTATCTTTGATGTTATCTGATTAAAGAGTATCTTATTAGATGAATGCATATTATGCCCATAAATATTACATACTATGAAATTTGAATTATCGTGCTTGAAAATTATGAGAATCCATCTACCATCATGTGAAGACACCACCTCTAAGATTTCCCCTTTAAATTTATACAATAAAATAGAGACTCCAGCAGAGCGGTTAGTACCATGACTACAGTAAATCTTATTTCCCCACTGTCCTTTCCAGAATTGTACATCTGACTCACTTGAATGTGTTTCTTGTAAAAATATTAAGTCAGCCCCACTATTTTTACAGAATAGAAAAGTGGCTTTTCTTTTCAACAGATCGCGTATACCTCTGACATTCAATGACATAACAGTTAGAGAATGAAATTGAAAATCCATCCAAAATAAAAGGATAAAATAATGAAGTAGCTCTCACAAGTAAATAACAAGAACTTTGAAGTGTGTTTTAGGTCCCTTAAACGAGGAAGTGATAGACAGTCAAAATAATTTGTGACTATACAAAAACATAGTATTGGTACCATGCACTGTTAGTTTAAATTGATTTAAACAATAACTATCAAGCACACTGGGTTAAACCCAGAATATTGCAGATCAAACAGAACACATTTTCTTTCTGTTTGTAATTGTGCATTTTATAAACTGAATATGATGAATATTTCATTGCTCAAAAATACTGTTGCTCTAATAATTAAGCAACTTGCAATACAAGTCATGAGAAAATAATGAATGAATATAACGAGAAACCAGAAAGAAGAATACATGAAATCATTTATCTTCTTTATCCCTTGGAACAACTAATATTTGTATAAGGGTGTGGGATTAATCCAAATAATGTGACTGCTGGAGTTTTTAACAACGATTTTTTCCCACAATACCAGCTGTCTGTTAATATCAACAGTTTGGAGACATAGCAATCCCCACCTGTTACCTCCAGAAGTTAGTAGTTCTTAGGTCTATGAGTGTATGTATAATTATATCCTCCCTGGAGATGTGAACTGTTTGGAGACAGCTTTCTTCATCCGTCATCACCGAAAGTTAGTAGTTCAAAGTCAATAAGCTTATGCATAGTTCTCTATAAGCACCCTGGAGACGTGCAGCGTGTAGGGATCTTACCACTCTGTATGACTCTTCTCTGCAGTTATCTGAGGAAACGGCTTCAATTAATGTCTAAATGGTCAATCTTCTTCCCCTCTATCAGAGCATAGGGTCCTAGAAAGGACGCTTTTTTACCTTCCTTCCTTGCCTTTTCTACAAGGGGCCAGAGTTTTTCTCTAGCCACTCGATCCTCCGGGGAAAGTGCCTCGGTGAGACGCAGCTTGTTGTCCCGCAGAAACTTGCAGCCCTTGGCACTCTTCCAAACAGCATCACGGATACGTCGCAGCGCGAAGAGGATGATTAGGGACCGGTGGGATCCGTCCTTTCTCTTCTGACCAAGGCGATGCTCAATGTCGACACCCTCCTGTAGATATTCATGAAGCCCAGGGGCAACTTTTCCAAGGATGTTAATCACCACTGCTCTCACGTCTTCATTTGTCTCCTCTTACTCCGTGTAGTTTCAGTGTCCATCTGTAACTATAGCGCTTGTTTTCAGCAACACCTGCCCTCAGAATCCGGTTCTCTTTTTTCAGTTGTTCAATTTCTAACTCTGTCTTCTTCAAAATGTCTTTGTGGCAATTAATATCCACCACAAGTTGTTCAACTGTAGAAGAGAGTTTTTCAATGCGTTGAGACATTGCTTCTGTAGTGAGTTCAATCACTGAAATCTTACGGAAAGTCTCCTCATGTTTACTGGAGAGCTCTTGGATAGCTGCCAAAATGTCCGCGCTGATATTTGCACTGTCACCGTGACCGTTAGAGTCTCTTTTCTTCCGTTTGTTGACATGTTTCGTTTGGGTGTTACAGGTCTGGTCTGAAAGTGTGTCCATTGTATCTTCTGCAGTAGTTTCTATGTTTTTCTCATCAGGTGCATTCACTTCTCCTGACTTTTCAGAGTCACTCACGTTAGCGTTGGAAGTCATCTTCTTTCTGTCTCTGACGTTAACGTTCGTTGGTACTAGCTAGCTTGTATTCAGACTTTTACCGTCTCGGTTTACCCTTTTTTTTTATTTCCACGGAATAATAGTCCTGGTACCAAAGCATTCCTGTACTTAAGTCACTTTTTTATCCTTACAACTTTAAAACTATTTCATATTCTGTCTGCCTAATCACGAAGCCTCAAATTGTTTGACGGAGAAACTTTGCACCCCGCGTCCTACGCCTCCGCCATCTTGGCCCTCCTGAAGCCTGAAGAATGAGTTTTGTTATTTCGCTAACTATACATGTAATGTTAGCTAGGTCTGACGTCACTTCTGTGTTGTTGAGGGGGGGGGGGGGTGTTTTACTGCAGCGTCTGGAGGATGAGTAGAACATACTCGTATTTTCTCTTTAGCCTCTTGGCATATTTATTTAACAATAAACTGCGGACCGATGTGCCGCCGTCTCATCAGCATGGCTCACACAGAACAACAACTTGGCGCTCACACAGGAACGTGGTGACGTCATGTCTCATGCGCACCGTAACCCTTTCACAATAAAACAGTATATCAGTCTACCGTAATACAGGGAGTAAGGGCGCCATCAAATCACAACACTCAACACCCCCACTCGCTCTTAGCTCTCTGGGTTATCTGAAATACAAATTATACAAATACAAAAACATGGTTTCCCTTTAGCCATGAAAACAAAAACACTCTGCACGTCTAAGTGCCAAATAAATCCTGAGCAAATTTCTTTAGTTTTATCTTAGTGGTTGGCTTTGTCAACACATCAGCGAACATTTGCTCAGTAGGACAATATTCCAAAATGATCCTTCCACTGTTTACAGTTTCTCTTATGAAATGGTACTTAATGTCAGTGTGCTTGCACCTTTGCCTGTTTACTGGATTTTTGGCTAGTGCAATGGTACCTTGATTGTCTTCGTACACCTTTGTTTGTGCATATTGGTATTTGTCCATACCCCTGAGTAGTTGCTCCAAGTACATACATTCCTGTATAGCTGATGCTAAGGATATGTATTCTGCCTCGCAAGTAGACAGTGCTATTGTCGCTTGTTTTCTTGCCTTCCATGAGATCAGAGAACTTCCCTCACTCAGACTGGCACAATATCCTGATGTACTACGCCTGTCTGTTACATCTGATGCCCAATCAGCATCACTGTACACTCTGAGACCTAGTTTCTCCATTTCACTCCTTTTGAAGCATAACTCCTGTTCTGCTGTACCTTTGAGGTATCTGAAAACATGTTTTACTGTATTCCAGTGTTCTTCAGTTGGTTCAGCAAAGTGCTGAGATAATTTACTGACCACAAAGTGATATCAGGTCTAGTACATGTGGATAAGTAAATTAAACTTCCCACTGCCTCTCTGTACTTTCTTGGCTCTTTCATCTTTTCAGCATCTTCTGTGTACTCTAGTTTTGGCTCACATGGGGTCTCTCTGGACCTGCAATCCTGCATTTCAAATCTCTCCAGTATTTTGGTCACATATCTCTTCTGTGACATTTTAACCTGACCATCTGTTTGGTTAAAATCTATCCCTAGAAAATGCCTCAATTTTCCCAGATCTTTCATTTTAAACCTTTCAGTGAGCATCATCTTTACATTGTCGAGTACACCCTCGTTGCTAGCTGCAATGATAAGATCGTCAACCCATACAAGTAACATCACCTTTTCATTTGGTTTTTCCCTTGTATACACACAGTGATCTGCAGGATTCTGTACAAAACCATTCTCAGTCACACATGTATGTAACATAGCATTCCAGTTTCTCCCTGACTGTTTTAGACCATAGAGGGACTTTTTCAACTTGCATACTAGCGTTTCACCTGTTTCTGACTTTTTCTCATAACCTTCTGGTTGCTCTATATAGAGTTCACAGTCAATTGGTGCATGCAAATAGGCCGTTTTAACATCCATCTGGTGTAGGATTAAATCCTCCTGTGCTGCCTTTTGCATGATCACTCTCACACTTGTCATATCAGCTGTGGGTGAGAATGTCTCGTCGTAGTCAGTTCCTGGTTTTTGACTGTAGCCTTTTGCTACGAATCTTGCTTTGTATTTATCTGATCCATCTATATCAGTCTTTAGTGCGTAGACCCATCTGCCCCCCACTGCTTGCTTGTCTGGTGGCAATTTGGTGAGGCTGAAGGTTTCGTTCTCGTCCAGTGATTGCATCTCCTCGTTCATGGCATTTTTCCACTGCCTTGACGTTGTTGATGCTATGGCGTCCTGGTAAGTTTGAGGAATGTCACATACTGCTCTATAACAAGAGTCCACACATGTTTGCAGTTTGTCCACTGTATCCTCAGTCTCAAACTCCTGCAGGTAAGCTGGTTTCTTTCTGATTCTCTGTGGGTTCCTTCTGTTTACAGTCTCAGTGACTCTACTTGGCTGTGAGCACTCAGTCTGTTCAGGTAACGTCCCAGAAATACTACTCTGCATTTCTTGACCTAGTACATTTTGCATTTTGTCATCAACAACATTTTCTTCACTGTTATTGGTCTTTTGATGTACATCCCTGTCACCATATCCTATGTGTGACTCAGGTGTTTGAGTTCCTTTTTCAATGGCTGTTTTGGTTGTGAACTTCACCAACCTGTGTTTTTGGACCCTCTCTGTGCCTGGATAGTACACTAGGTAAGCTGGGCTGTTTTTATCGTAGCCAACAAAAATACCTTGCTCACACCTTGAGTCTAATTTCCCTTTCTCTTGCTTGTAAGCGAAACACATTGATCCAAATTTCTGCAGTTTGGATATGTTTGGTACTTTGCCTGTGAACAGCTCGTATGGCGTTTTCTTTGTGCGCCTGCTGTAGCACCTGTTTCTCACATAGGCTGCTGTCTGCACAGCATAGTTCCAAAGTTTATTTGGTAACTTACTATCTGAGTAAGCATCTGCCCATGTTGTAGAGGGTTCGCAACCTCTCTCTGCTGTGCCATTTTGGTGGGGTGAATAGGGTGCAGATGTCTCATGTCTTATCCTATTCTTGGTTAACAGCGCCTGGAAGTCTTTGCCTGTAAACTCAGTGCCGTTATCTGAACGAATACACTTGACTTCTCCGTAAGGTGCTACGTCTGCTAAGAACTTTTCAGTAGCTTGCACAGCATCACTTTTTGACTTTAGAAAATATACCAATACGGTACCTGAGTAGTCGTCCGTAAAAGACTGTGTATATTTATGCCCTTCTATGCTCGTTGTTGGCATGGGACCGGCTAAATCAGTGTGAACCAATTCTAAGGGTTTCTTGGCCTTTGTGTCTGGTTCTCTGTTTCTTGTCTGGGTGAATTTGCCCTGTGTACACACTTCACACACCTGATTTGGCCTGACTGCACTTCCTTTTATCTCCATGCCTTTCACTACCCCTTGTAACTTTTGCACATCTTCATAATTACAATGACCCAAAATTTCATGCCAAGTTTGGATGTCATGAAATTGTTTACATTGATCGACATTCAACTGAACAGTTGGCAAGTAATACAAATTTCCACTCTCATGGATGTCAAACCTGCTACCATCCTTGGTAACCATGTGACTGTCTCCTTTCTTGAAGGTGATTGTCGCTCCTCCGTTTGTTGCTCTTGCCACTGAAAAGATGTCATGTGGGTATGAAGGCATGTACAGTGCATCCCGTAGCTGTGCTCTGTGCTGTCGTCCAGCGCTGTCTAGTAGATCTATCATCGCCGTTCCCCTTCGCTGTGCTGTTCCACTGCATTTGGTGCCGTCAGCTAACTCCACTGAATGGGTCTTCGGCTGGAAGGTGTCATCAAAGTTTTTAAACTTTCCTATGTCGTTTACGATGTGGGATGTCGCTCCTCCATCCACCATGATGCCTTTCATTTTTACGTTGTCTGGTAGTCTTTCATTCTTTGTGTGCTCGACCTTGAAGAGATGATCTTGGTTACCATTTTCTTCCTCTACGACCTTTCTGACACCATCTTGTCCCCCCTTTTTCTTACACAGGGATTCTTGGTGTGTATTATTTTTGCAGTAATTGCACCACACTTTTCTGTAACACTTTCTTGCCTTGTGACCTTTTATTCCACACTTGTAGCATGTCACATTGGCATCTTCATCTTTTCTGTAGCCAGCATGCGTTTTAGTGGGACCTCTGTCTTGTCTCACATGTGTCTTCATCACATTATCTGTAGACTCTGCCGTGTTCATTTTCTCTGCCTCTTCATAGACTCGCAGTCTTCTTTTAAAGTCTGCTAACGTAACATTATCTTCATTTTGCGTTACATGGACAGCTAGAGGCTTGAATGTCTCTGGGAGCCCGCCTAGTATCATGGCAACAGTTAGTCCATCACTCATGGTCTCGCCCGCTTCTCTCAGAGCCATAATGATGTTCTCTGCCCTTATGAGGTAGTCAGTTACACTCTCATTGTCTGCCATGTGCAGCTTGGTCAAGGACGTGTACAGGTTTATTATCCTTGGTTTACTTTTTCCAGAATAATGTTCTTTCAGTATTTTCAGGGCCTTTCTACCATTATCAGCTGCTTCATGCCTTATTAGCGACAGGCTTTTATCATCTATCAGTCTGATTAGCTCAGCATAGCAGTCAGCATTTTTCTTTCTAGCTTCAGTTTGCTGTTCTTCATTACCGCCACTTGGCTCCTTCAGGATAGTGTCTTTTAGCTTCAGAATATGTAAGTGACCTAGGAATCTTGTTTCCCAAAGGTCATACTTATCTTCAGATCCGTCGAAGAGAAGCTGTGGTGCAAGGGCTCCTACTGCTCTGCTTGCCATTCTGTCGACGCGCCAGTTTTTACTGTGGTCTTTGTCTTCGCTAACCTAGCTTCTTAGCTTCATTGACTCTCGCGTTATACGTCGCGTAAAACTTCTTTCGAGTTTATATTGTTCACTTATCTCCAAGCTGGTTCACTCACATAGTCCATCGATGCTCCGTGTAATACTTCACGTTATACTTCTTCATGTTAACTTGTGTCCAACTCTGCCTAGGCCCATAACCTGTTGAGGGGGGGGGTTGTTTTACTGCAGCGTCTGGAGGATAAGTAGAACATACTCGTATTTTCTCTTTAGCCTCTTGGCATATTTATTTAACAATAAACTGCGGACCGATGTGCCGCCATCTCATCAGCATGGCTCACACAGAACAACAACTTGGCGCTCACACAGGAACGTGGTGACGTCATGTCTCATGCGCACCGTAACCCTTTCACAACAAAACAGTATATCAGTCTACCGTAATACAGGGAGTAAGGGCGCCATCAAATCACAACACTCAACATGTGTAAAGTAAGCTAACGTTAGGCTACAAAAGCTAATATTGATTCAACGTCTGTCAAGGAAAACACGGTAAAGTTACTTTGAATCTTCCAGAAATGAAGAGGAAAGGTAGCATATGAAGTGAGCAAGGTAGAAGGAGGAGATGAGGTGGAAGGAGAGAGAGAAAGGCGACCAGGGAGAGGAGGAGGAGGAGGGAGAACACCACAGCGATGAAGATACGAGGAGGGAGAGCAACACCGAGATGAGGAGGAGAAAGAGAGAGACAAGATAACGTGCAGGGCTCAGACACTGAAAGGGAAAGCAGAGTGCTGAGCATCACCAACCATCTCTAGTCCAGCTGCTCCACATGGTGTGGACATTGTTGCTGTGTAGTAAACTAAGTTACATATCAATAAGAACAACACGTGACAAAAACGGACATTTTGATCAGAACATTAAGGTGCATTTAGGAAAAAGTGCTTAAATGCAAAAGGGACTTCTTCAAATAAATATACATATTCATGTTTGCTTGAATATGAATAATTGTGGAAACTTGTAAGTGAAAGTGTGATGAGATGGGGACAGAGTTTTAATATTCTGTGTACAATGTATTTTAGTTCTATTGCTCAGCTTAAATTCCCAAATTAAATAAATGAACCTAAAAATACTCTCCCAGGCTAAAATGTTAGTGTGTGTTAACACAGTCTGATGGTTATAACTAATCAATGATGGTTCTACATTGATTGTGTTTTTACTAGTTATATTCTATAATGAGTTGAGATGTAATGCAGTTTTAATGTTTCCTCCCCTCCATCTTCTAGACGTATCCATGTCCAGGTGTGAGGTGCCAGTGCAGCCAAAGCAAGAGAGTTTCCCTGAGTCCCTCCAGGAGCAGGAGAATCTTCTGCAGCCACTGGTACAAATCTCACCTGGTTAGAAGACTCGCAGTCCAAACATGCAGCGCACTGTTTTGCTTGTAGGCATTTTTCCCTCCCGATGCTCCAAGGACTGTTTTCATCTCATTCAAGGGTTATCGTAACTGGAAAAAAGCTGAAATGAAAGACAGTGGTTTCTGTTTCTGGTCCCAGCTGTGACTTTACTGAGGTTCACCCAGTGTTAGCAGCAGGAGGACGGTCAGCTCACCTCCCAGAGCCTCCAGCTGAATCACTGGACACTGATTTAGGGACCGTCATTAAATTACTGAGCACAAATATATTCATACTAAATAACTGCAGTTTTTTTGTTATCTTCAATGTCATGTGGCCCACTGACTCCAAACCAGCAGTATATAAGCAGCGGTATTTAAAAATAAATTAGATTCAACAAATACGTTTCTGCATTGTGCCATTTTTTGTCTCAATCTGTCTTTTTTTTTTCACAAATCTCACCAGTAGTCTTTATTTAAAGGGTTATATTTCAAAATGTTCTTCTGGACCCTCCTAGATTTTGTAAGTTAATGACTCAGAGCACCGCTGCTACAAATATTTATAGGGGAAAAACTGTGTTATTGTTTCTTAATGTCTCTTCTTTTACATGTACAGTATACAGCCTGTATGAACCTACTCACACTATGTTTCTGTACTTTTTCAGACTGGGGGCAAAATGGACTTTTATATGACTTCTTTTCAGGTTGATGGAGATGTTCTTATGTAACATACCCTTTTGTAACTCTGTGAGCCTTTTTGTGTAATTTGTTGATACAGCTGCTCAGATTTACATGCATGAAATGTCCCTTTCATGTCTCCTTAACTGCTGTGAATACTGTATATATTGTACTGTATTTCTCATGACTTTATCAGTAAAGACCTTACCTGTCAAACAGTGTTCAAGCTACTGAGGGACAAATAGGGAGAATGTGTGTTCTGAGTAAACAATAAAAGCGATGTCCAGCACCTTGTTTGAGTGCCGTGCCCATTTATTACTACAGTCAAAAAAGCTACAGTGAAATAACATTAATACAGAATAATTGTAATAAACAGGTATATAATGTGATCTGTTTTGTATATACATGACTCTTGAATGAGGTTTTGTGCTGTGATGATGAGAATCCTGGCTCCAGGGTGGGAGAGGTCAACCACAGTCTCTCCTCCTGACTTCAGGCTGGTCCTGGAAGCATGCAGCCCTTCAGGAATGGCAGATAAAAAACATAAGCAGCCCATCAGCAGATGACATGATGCAGTCTCCTTTTGGCTGTGACATCACTGTTCAAGAAACATGTAAATGTACTACATTGGTAATTATCTTTCAACTTTATTTTAGATTATGCTTAAAGATCTTATCTCCATAGATTATTAGGTGTTCCAATGAAACCAAATCAATTCCAATTATTGAAAGTTTTAATAAAGCAGATTAACACATCCCATCATGTACAAAAAATGTTTTCCTCAAAAACAGCAAGTCAACTTAGAACATCATTGAAAAGGTCTTAAATTCCTCCAACTAAGAATGTTAGTGACCGTTACAATACTGCAACAGAACTTAAAGGGATATTACACCGGAATATCCCTTTTACTGCTGTAAACTGTCCACATGTAATGGAGCATCAACGCTGACAGAAACAGGTTGAACAACAGATTCATATGCTGATTAAAATCTCAGTTTTTCATTTTGTCAATAAACATGTCAGAGAAGGTGATGTAGGAGACACTACTTTGATAAATATTTGATAATTAATCACTGGCGATTAATTTACACTCGTTTACAGGGCACCACCTCCGATATTTGAATTCTAAACTAATCTCGGAGGTAATTAGTTAAGATATCAACTGTCCAAGTTTGGTAGACAGATAAATCATCAATCTCAAATGAATCTTGTTTAATTTCAGTGTCTATTTGTTCCTATTCTGAAGCAGTGAATTCTTTCCACGATCCCATCGATTTCCTACTTCAAATTAAACGTGCACAGACAACGACATAAGATTAAATATGTTTATTAACTAAATAAATGCAGATTAAATGACATGAGGTAAATTCAAACGGGTAACAAAATAACAGAGAGTGTGAAGACTGGAATGAATTATTGACTGGATGGATTCAGACAATGGTGGATTTTGACATGGAACCGTTAATTCGCGAGTACGGGATTAATTTCTAACGGAATTATATGGGAGATGTTTGGATTTATGATATATATATATTCGAAGCTTTCACAAACACCAACTCTGATATCATTCACATGTGACTCTTGTCGTGTGTGGAGTTCTTAGCCTACTTTTGTTTGAAGAGGGGAGATGATCCAGAATCCGGGCTCTCTGGGTCAGCTTAGATGCCGAAGCCGCTTCCGTCCAGCCGCAGGATGATGGCGAGGCAACCCCTGGTGACGTAGTGTTACCGGCACAGCGGGGATTCCGTCTGAGCTCTTTGCGGCCTGTCGGCTGCCATACCGCTGGAATTTGATGCCGTCTCGGGCCGAACTCCCTCTGCCCAGCGAAGTGTCTCGCTTGAGATCGCTGCAGGCGGTTCTGCTGTGGATATGTTCTTCACGGCTTCTTGAGCAGTTTAACTGCACCGACTTCGTAATGGCTTAAGAGTTATCAGAGTCTCGATAGAATTGGTGATTACGGAGCTCCGAATATATATTGAATTGACTTTCTTGCGTAAAAATAACTGGGAGAGAAATGCCGGCCGGACAATCCTTCTCTGTTACTAAATACAAGAAAACAAAAATGGTTTCTTTGGCTTTAAGTACGATACTCTAACAATGAGCAAAATATCACAAAATAAAAGAATCAATTTCGTTCTTGCTCGAATTTCACAGAAAAAATCTTTTCAGAATAAAAGAGCTTCACCGGGAGAGGTATCTCGCAAGTGGCTCAAATCTCTGGAGGTTACTAAGTCTCAGAGCTTTAAAAATCTGGCAAAGTACGGAAATTAACTTGAAAAATAAGAAGTTGCGCGTACTAAAAATTAAAGTAAGTACGAAAGTGGCAATCGAAAGCAAGCGAAGAATGCGAAGAAGTTTTTCAGGAGAAGAGAAGAGTTTTCAGGAGAAGCGAAGAATTTTTCAGGAGAAGAGAGTGAGCAGCGGGATACATGGGCTTTTATTGTTTTAACCGGGGGCGGAACTGAGGGCGGACTCGGGCGGACTCGGGCGGACTGGTCACGTTGTTTCCTCCGGCGACGTCATAGCTCATGTTACCGATTTCTCACTTGTTGAATCAATCTAATGATTTGATAAAGTTTTAAATCGCAACTGACTATGTGCTGAAATCCACCATGGTCTCACATTAACAATTGTTATGGAAATATAAAAGAACACAATTGAAGTTGCCTAATAGGCAAAAGAGAAATTATTGGTTAAAATACAACACAAATACAAGCACATAATCATTAAAGGCACTAATGGCTCAAGAATATCTCATACATTGACAGTTTATACTTCCCAGACATGTATCAGATTAAAAGAAATCGTCTAAATACTTAGAAATAGATGATAAAATAGAACATTCCATTAGTATTGGCCTTTGAAATTATACCAAAACTTACCAGGAGGTGGTACTCTAGCTCCACCAAAGTATTGACATTAACCCTGTGATTCTTAACATAAGTTTTCTTTAACCAACACAAATGAGAGACAGAGCATGTTTGAGGTCTCATTTAGCTAGTTAAAGGTAAACTGTCAAAAAGAAAATGAGTTTGTAATCTAATGTTTCTTTGTATTACAGGAGAAATCAAGGCTTTTGGTTTCTTTAAAATGAATGTGAAGACACCCTGCCGGGTTTGAGTGTCGTAACTTATGGGATGACATCTTTATAGTACATGCCAGATGTAAGCCTTTCCTTTGGTGACAAGCAAGTTGTAACAAAGGATAAACCTGATGTTCTCCAGTGATTGAATTGGCACTGAATGTAAACAGTCCGTGAAAGCGTAGACAGGCACTGATGTAACCCAGGTAGTGATCAAGTCCTTTCCGAGCCTGATTGTCCATAGGTTTATTATGAGAGGCTCTAATAAGGCCAGAGTGTGAGAGAGAGGGCAATAAAAGGGTCAGGACTCTCTCTAGGCGGGGGAAGGAACAGAATCAGGAGGTTATCTGGTGATTCCACATGAGAACTCAGCAGACTGTCCTTTCTCGCAGGCGAAAAATGCATATAGCTGGATCACATGCTGTTTTTGTCAACAGCATAGTGTCAAAGAAAAGGGGGGCAAAGGAAGTACAGTATCCAAGCTACCACAATATGGCAGGGAGTAGGTGAGAGGTGAGATGGACACTGACATGCCATTCACACCTCCTGTGGTGAGAGAAACAGAGGACGATGGCTGGTTCCTACAGTGAGCGTGCTCATAACAAGCTCCTGAAGCCCGAGGTGATGCGTTCACAACACTTATAACGTCGTCCAACAGCTGAAATCCAAAAAATTCTCAATTACTGCCACTTGATAAAACAACAGGAGTCATGGAAATATGTGGCGGACCCTGCCACCTTTCTGGCTTTAAACAGTGTTCTGGGATCTGAGTTTAGAACTGCAGTCAACTTAGAACATCATTGAAAAGGTCTTAAATTCCTCCAACTAGTAATGTTAGTGACCGTTACAATACTGCAACAGAACTTGAAGAGATTATCCCTTTAAACAAAAACTCCCAGTCTCAGTGTAGTGTCTACTGAGTTTTACGAAGAAGTCTATTCCTCAGTCCATGAACCTTTGCAGAGCGGTGCTCACCCCCGATGTTCATGAGAACCTTCTGGATGACCTCGAACGTATATTGCAGCTCCTTTGGGTAGTCAATGTTCAGTGCATACAGCAGACCCATTAACATAACTACCGATGTCACGCAGAACAATCTGTTGCTCCAGGACCACCGATATGTCCAGAAGATCCTCTCCTTCTTTTACTAGGACAATGCCGACATTCATTCCCCCAGTCATGCTGTCCTCCATGTCTGTGGGCTTCACAAAGAAGGGCAAAAATATTTTAGTATTGAGCATTTTTTAGTATTTGTCTCACCCTCTATGAGAAACAAGAACATGTTTCAGCATTATGGTATGCCGTTTAGGAAATTAAATATATATAGAATGAATGTTTCAATATATGGAATGAAAACTGGCGCCATCTTTCGAACGGCCCATCAGCTTCAACCTGAAGTGTTAAATCCACCATCTCTCCTTCAGGAATGATGCATAATGTTCTCTAAGCAATATTTAGTTGAACATCATCAGACTACTGACTTGCTGAGAGACCCTACACACACACACACTCGTCACTTTAAGACTCTACTGTTTACTTTTGATATAAATAAATAACATTACAATCAAGAAAACAGATTAAAGTGCAAATGTTAAAAGATAAAAAAAACAAAAAAAACAAGTGGCGAGTGTGTGTGTGTGTGTGTGTCTGTGTAGGGTCTCTCAGCAGGTCTGTAGTCTGATGGCGTGCTGGCAGAAGCTGTCTCTGAACCTGCTGGTCCTGAATCGGATGCTCCTGAACCACCTGCCTGACAGCAGGATCGTGAACAGACTGTAATTTGGGCAACCAGAGCCAGAGGACGCGCTGCACCCTCCCCTCCTCCTTTATGCAACATTATGCACCATTCTTGGAGGAGAGATGTTGGTGGAAATAACACTTCAGGTAGAAGCTGATAGGCCTACACTAAAGAGACAGAGCCTTAAAGATGTCAATTATTCATTATATTCAAACGAAAAAGGAGGTCCTAACCTCAGCCAACAGCATGGTTGGCTACAGGAGTGTGCTCGATTCGGGTCTACTACTTCTGCCTTACTAGCAGCTCTGATTCCTGTACAGGAATGTTGCTGGGTACCAACAAGCCCGCTCAGCTAACCCTTAGCTGCAGTTGTTGACATTTGTTATTGATGTAGCTCTGGTTTAGTAATGAAATTGACTGGCATTCATTTTAACTGGTCCACTAACCAGGAAAAACATTCTGCTCATCGATTCAAATCATGTATATGTGTATTCATTTTGACGTAGCTTCAACATTACTATTCCACTGGGAGATGTCGGAGTCTGCGACCTGCAAACAGCTGTTTGTCGAGCGCTACAGACACACAGTGACAGTCAAGTGACACCACCGACGAAAAAAACGCCACTGTCTATAAATCGTCTAACAGTGCATGTTGTCAGTCTTATATCTTTGTCGCGAATGTCTGTACTCTCAAACAACTCATGAATGGAACAGTCTGAGGCATTTGTTCGCGCTGGGCGGCTCGAGAGAAATAGTCGATGATAACAGGCGTCACAAGTGAACCTAAACGCTGCACACTCAGCACCACAGCTAACTGCGCTCGCCATGACGCTCTCGTGCCGCTCGGCGTGAACAAATGCTTCAGACTGTTCCACCCATGAAATATGTCCCCATTTTATTCACCCTATGAATGAATGAATGAATGAATAAATCATTATCTATCTATCTATCTATCTATCTATCTATCTATCTATCGGGTGAATAAAATGGGGAATAAAATTGGCATTAAAATATTTATAGCCAGGAACATCAATTCATCAGTTCATTCAGTACCAATAACTAAGCTTACCTCTGCAGTCCTGAGGAACTTGGAAGGATCCTCACGGAGGAAATATGGCAGGCCCCTCAGAATGACAGCCCTTTTTGTTTGGCTGGAATTCTGTTAAAAGACAGAATACACTATTAAAGCCACTGGCCAAGTATATGTGGCCATGAGGACACCTCACTTAAATAACAAACTATGGATTAATTAAGATTATTTCATTTAACAAGCAACAGTTTGTTCACTCTCTCAAAATGGTGCTCTGAATTTAAGTATATGAATGAGTGACAGAGTGAGACAATGAGGAAGAGATCAATTGTGCAAGGAAAAGTAAGTGTGTGTGAGTTAGTGAGGTTGCTGCTGATAACAATGCTACTACATGTTAGCATTAGTAGTTGTATAAGTTGAAATATACAATCACCACTGACATGTTTTTCATACATGCTGAGAAGAAAAACAAATGACATCTTAAATTCTGGGATATGTAATGTAATGATATCACCTGCGGCACCAGCCAAATTATAAATCAATGTTATTAAACTTGAGAGTGAGTATTAATTAAACAGTTTCTTTGACTGATACATTTTTGCATCCCTGAGCAAATATACATACATCCTCCTCAAGCATGCGTAGGACATTTTTCAGCTCTGGAAAGCTGCTGGCCCTGTAGAGCTGAAGAAGTCGAGGCAAATGTTGTTGGAGCCCAGTGAAAAAGGACACAATTACACAAACTAGATGCACAATGGCGCTCTTTCTTGCGGTTGTTTCGGACCCATCAATCTACTTCCGGCTCACGGCCCCGGAAATAAATCTCGCGCCTGCGCAGAACGCATACTCCGATCCGATAACAGAGACAAAAGTGTCCTCTCAAGTACACTCACTCACTGTCACTCCTGCGTGCTCACGGTATGAGAGGAGAGACGCTGCTGCTGAAAGAGTTTCTGACTGAGATTACTTTTGGCACGAGAATAAATTAAACTTATATAGCTTATGGATATTTCTCTATTCTCTGAATAAATTAACGTAACAGCACAGCAGAGAACGCGCTGTGCCGCTCTCTGTATGTGCGCATGAGTGGCTTTTTTTCGCGCCGTCACATTATACGTTATGAATGTGTTTTTGTGTTTATTAACTTTGTGAGAAATTGGACGTGAGACCTAGAGTCTCTTGGTCATCATGACATGCCCCTGAAAACTAGGGCTGAAACGATTCATCGTGTTACTCGATTAACTCGATTCTAAAAATTCCTCGAGGCAAAAACTCTGCCTCGAAGCCTCGTTAAATTCCTATGAAGCGCAGGGATCTGATTGTTCCACACGGGTCGTTGTTCAGGAAGCACACCAGCGCGTCATACATTTTGAATTTAGCTGGCTGGCACAATTGAGCTCTGTATTTGTAGTGATGTCGTTATGCGGTTTGACTAGATATGATGTTTAGCTTTGATGTTTCTAACCTCTTCAACCGAGCTGCGCATGTAGCATCATACACCCTATAAGAGCATGCTAACCATGTAGCAACATATTAATGCAGCCCACCAACTTAACGGGAAGAAGCTCAGCTAAACGCTCATGATAATCATTTTCACCTAATCGAAACTCAATTCCGACACCAAGCAACTAAAGGAGCACGTAGAAAAAACATGCTAATGGCGCATGTCCGAAAAATCGGCGTTAGCGATTACGCTACTTGCCTCCTTGTGATTGGCAGATTAGTGTGGTTATCATGGATTTGGGGATTTATTGGGGATTTTTTGTATTTATTTATAATTGTTTTATTTACATTCATTTGTTATAAATTGTACACATCGTGTACCTGTTTGGCTTGATATTTTATATTCATTCTTTGTTCTCAGGTGGGTAATTTGCAGAAGGTGCAATCCTTTTTTTGTAATGTTGTATGAAGAAAACAAAACCAAGGCCAAAAGGCCTTTACTATTTAAGTTTGTATTCACAGTTTTACATGTTATACATGTTTTACAGTAAGTTGATTTATCTGTATTGTTGTTTAATTATTGGCACTGGCACTTACCAAAGTCTTAGTTTTGGAGACAAATGTTGGAGTTGGAATGAATACCTCTGTTTTTTTGAGAAATGCTTGATCATTTAACAGCCACATCATTTTCATTATGCATTATTTGTTTTGGTTGTTTAAAAACGCAAAAAAAATATATATATATCCGATTACTCGATTAATCGATCGATAAAGTGCTAGATTAATTGATTACAAAAAGAATTGATAGCTTCAGCCCTAGCAGATACCCACTGATAATTAACATTCACAAGAGAACGCTCAACTCTTTTAAAACCACTTGAAGTCCAGCCGAGACACCCTCCACTCCAAACCCTCCAAACTCAGAGCTGAGCCCAGAACAGAGTCCACTGTGTCAGCTGGTACTGAGGCTAACTGCCCCCTCTCAGACACAATCTGACCAGCCTCACAACAACACTGCTCTCCAAACACCAATCAGAGTAAAGCAAATTATAACACAATGTAAAGAAACTTATCTGGAACATTGGAAAGAAGAAACTAAAAGCCAAAGTAGATTAGAATGTTATCTGACCCTAAACAGAGATTATGAACCAGCAGAATATCTCTCTACTGTCAGAGATAGAAAGCAGAGACAGATCCTGACCCGGTTCAGGCTCAGACAGATCCTGACCCGGTTCAGGCTCAGACAAATCCTGACCCGGTTCAGGCTCAGTGACCACAAACTGACAATCCAAACAGGAAGACACACAAAATCATGGCAACCAAAAGAAAACAGAACATGTGGTCACTGTTGGACAGGTGAGGTCAAGACAGAGATGCACTTTTTCCTACAATGTGAAACATTCAACAAAACGAAAAACATTTATCATTACAAATCTGGCTCTATAATCTTAGATTTCAAAGAGCTGAATGACCAATCAAAACTAAAAATACTCCTGGGAGAAGGAGACAGAGCAAATCTGCTGCCCAATATATATCAACATGCCACAACCTGAGGGACAGTGAGCAGTGTTGGGGCTCGTTACTCAAAAAAGCAATATATTACACATTACTCTCAAAAAAAGTAATGCCTTACATTACATGATTACTCCCTGAAGAAAGTAATTAGTTACATTACTTGTTACATTCATGTTGCTCCACGGTTCCTTAGCAACAAGCTTTGTGTGTGTGTGCTGTCTCTGTAGGTGCTTCGTTAAGTCTTAGCTAGTGTTAGCAGCGGTGGAGAGAAGTTTCCAACACGGGCAAAGTGTGCACCTTACAGTCAAGTCAAGTCAATTTTCCTTACGTTCAACAAATTCAAAGTAATGTTTGTATCTCCAGCCGTCAAAAGTTAATTTACGCAGCGGGGGGACTCAGGCAGGTCGCATGCAGCAGCATGTTCTGCTCGTGACGCTGCCATTGTTATCCCATCTCCCCTTGTGGGTGGCGACTAACCAATCAGTGATGGTGAAAGATACCTCATGCCAAACCCAACCAATCACTGTTCCATTATTGACGGCCCCCGGCCCCACAGCCCGTTGTGTGTGATGCGCGTTACGTAACGTGGCCATGATTTGCATGGTTTCTGACCCGCCCATTAAATCCTGAACACAGAAATGTTGAAAAACAGTTTGTGAGCTGAGCTCCAAATTTAAATTCTAAATGGTCTGATGGCTTTTACATGTTTTAAGGAAACACATTTATGACCTGTTTAATGTGTTTAGAAAAAAATGGCTGATTTTGCTTTACACAGACTTTAAAATTGATTAACCTATCAATGTAACGTAAGCAACGAGCTTGATGAACTGTAATGTGATTACTACATTCAGAACAGTAATGCCTTACACTACGCGTTACTGAAAAATAATGTGATTACAGTAACACATTACTTTGTAACGCGTTACACCCAACACTGAGTGACACACACACACACACACACACACAGGTCTTGATCACACACATGTTGGACCTGTTTGTTCACTTTCCAGCAGCTGCTTCACTGGAAACAGCTCAAAGTGAAAGTTGAGTTCAGGCCTGGGGCCCGTTGCACAAAACTAGGATAAGGGATTAAGCCGGGATATCTTGGTTATCCTGGCTCAACTTATCCGTGATCCGGTTGCACAAAAGCGGGATAGGGGGCAGTAGGATATGTTATGGTATAAGTTACAATGGAGATTTATTCTGTGGAGCTAGCCTGCTCCAGACCAGGCGAAGTCCCAGGATCTATTTAATCTCATCCCTTATCTCAGTCAGCAGTCACCACAAATGGAAACCAATAGTTATTCCACTGCCCAGTACTCATTGTTATCACATACAACTAGACCCACTGTCATTATTTAAACGTTTGTGATCATTAATTTCAATCATTTTGGATAAATTATGATTTTAGATGATGTTGCTATCATTAGATAATTTACAGTTTCCCGTAGACTATAAGGCTAAAATGACGGAATATTAGGGCCACAGAGAAAGAAAAAAAAATTCACAAACTTCGAGAATAAAGTCATAATAATTGTAACCCGTTGTTTCAGAGGAGAGTTGTTAAAATGAGGGCCGTGGAGCATTTCGTGGAATTGTACTTCAGTATAAGTTTCATAAACAAGGAGATACTTAATCTTTTGGCACATCAGCATCACATTGTCATAAGTATCAGGACTTTAAAAAGATTATGCAAGAAAATGCATCTTTTCCACAGAAAGAACCTGTCTCATAAATGTATGACTTTCTTTCTTCCACAGTGTGGCCTTAATACTCTGTTGTATAAAATACACATCCCATATAAATATAAATACACATCAAAGTGTAACATCATGTTACTTTATTGAATAAGGACAAAGCAAAACAGGTAAACCATCAGCTCCTTTCAAAACTGAAGTCACACAGTGACTCTACAAGATGGAAAGCACAGAATCAAAGCATATTATACAACACAAGGATAAATACACATTCAAAGGTCTGTATATAATTCACCCCGCATGTCTGCACACTGAAATAAATGCAGAACAAATCCATACACATCAAATGAACAGACAAATGAATGGATGCAGTAGCCTCCCTGCAAGCTTCAGTATACAGCACAAACATCATAAGAAGCCAAATCAATTTAAATTAAATTAAAAAAAGAAAAAAAAACAAAAGAAACCCACACAAATTCCTCTGCCACTGCAGGACATATTTAACTGAAATTCACAGCATGCATATTAACTAAAATAATTGAACACATATTGGACCCTCACTCGCCATTGTCAGAGCAGAAAGGAACACAACATTTTGGGCCTTCATATAGGCTATTGGCTCACTTGACTTTACGAGGATTGACCTTTTATTTTTTTATTTAAGATGTGCCATCTTCTTGGAGCTGGGGGAGGAAAGGAGAATAATGATTAAATCATTTGTGTTACAGTCAGCATACAGTGTGCATTAAAGGCATAACTCACCTCCTGCTCAAGTCTACAGTGTTTATTTCAAGGTCCAATTTTCTAATTGTCCTCTTTTTAATTTCGGACTCCAGTGCAAGTTTTTCCATCTTTTTCTTCCTGTACTGCATATCTACAGTATATCTGCCAGTTGTATTTGGCGCCTGAGGTGGTTCTAATTATTACTAGCGTTAGAGTTATACAGTCTGATGGAGTTACATTAACACAGTTTCACTCATATCTGCAGTCCATTTCAATTAAAAATTCAACTGATTCATAATCAGAGTACAACTGTGTTTTTGGAGATGTGAATTAACTATTTGGATTTTAATTGTGATGTTTCAGCGGAGCGGTGAGTGTGTAATTGTGCACTACTTACGCATTCAGGCGGTCAGCAATACTTTGCCACGCTTTTTCTCTTTGCTTTATCACTGTGGCAGTGTTGCCTTTCTTTTTAATTATGTCTTTTACCTCTTCCTCTGCCTCCATGAGGATTTCTGCCTCCGGCGGGGAAAGTAAGCCGCTCTACTTGCCACGTTTAATGAGTGAATCTGTGATCGGAGGCAGGGTCTATTTGAGGGAGCCATGAGCGCGCACTTATCCAGGATTGGTTTCACCTGGCTTGATGAATCCGTGTCTGCTCATCCTGGCTTGGTCTTTGTGCAACCAATTAAGCCTGGATGCTCTTGTTTTGGATTCATTGAGCTCAGCTCAGTCACTTATCCTGGATGTCTTAATCCTACTTTTGTGCAACGGGCCCCTGGACACGATGTGGTCAACGGAACATAACCGATAGATCAATGAAGCTGCAACAGAAACAAACAGTGAAGCCTCTTTAAAGGTAATTAGTGCAGTGCCCGTAAGAAAAGTGTATTCCTATAAAAAAAGTGGGAGCTTTTTCATGGATGGCCAAATGAGGCTGTGTTTGAAGGTGGGACGTCAGGGATATTTAGGTTTGTTGTGAAATCCGATATTCCAGGGTATAATTGGCCGTTTTTGATTCATTCATTCGTTTTTTTATTTTGACATACTGTATTAACACAATGGACCTAAAATCACAAAAAAAACCCATAAAAAACTCATAAAATCCGAGTAGATCCGAGTTTTTACTGTGAAAACCACAAATATGTTTAACAAACCTTTTTTTTAACTTATAATGCAAATATAAATTGCTGTTTGCTAAATTTGTTCATACATGTAAACAAAAAAAAAAACCTTTTAACAGGATAAAAAAAAAAAAAAAACAATGGAAGAAACCTCAGGAAGAGCCACAGAGGAGAGATCCCTCTTCCAGGACGGACAGACATGCAATAGATGTTGCGTGTACAGAAAAGAGCAACAATTCACAGTTTACAGGTTACATCAACAGAAAGTCTGATACAAGTTATGTAAAGTGAGTGGATCCAGGAGACGACCGAGCAGGACGAGGCATCACCAAGTGGAGCCCGAGCCAGACGACCTCCTGTCCACCATGATGACCTGGAAGAGGGCAGAACACACAAGATAATTAGTAATAGACAGAGAGAGGCATCAAAGTTAACAGAAATATAGATATGAGGAGATAGTGAAGCAGAGGAGAGCAATGATCCAGCAGAGCCCGGGGTGTGATGATCCAGATCAGTCAGTATTTCAAGGCAGCAGGAGCCCGGAAACGATAGATGGTCCCAGGGAGCCGTGGTCCATCAGAAGGGAGCCTGAAAGAAAGAGGGGAGGAGGAGAAAGAGAAGGAGGAGAGAGAGAAGAGGAGGAGGAGAGAGGGGAGGAGGAGGAGGGGGAGGAGAAGCTATAGAGAGTGTAGAGAGTGACACAGCTTGCAGCTTGTAGGAACAGAAAACAAAACAAAGGTTAGAGAAATGCAGTATTGATCAGAATAAACAGATTGTTTCTCGTCGGCAGCACAGTGTAACTCTAGTACTATAGGAACTCATTGAGACTGACACCGACCTACTGAAGAAGCTTACAGTTGATATCAGGGCTAATTAAAGGCTAAATCGAAGAAGTGAGTTTTGAGTTTAGATTTAAAGGCGTCAACAGAGCCAGATTGTCTGATGTCAGCTGGGAGGTTATTCCAGAGGAAAGGAGCCCGATAGGAAGAAGCCCTGCAGCCAGCTGACTTCTTCTTAATCCTGGGAACCATCAGGAGCCCTGAATCGTGAGAGCGTAATGCCCGAGTTGGAATATATGGTTTAATGAGATCTGACATGTACAACGGGGCAAGGCCGTGTACAGTTTTGTATGTCATCAGCAGCACCTTAAAGTCTGATCTTAGATGCACTGGGAGCCAGTGCAGAGATGCTAAGATTGGTGTAATATGATCAAACTTTCTTGTTCGTGTTCAGACTCTGGCTGCAGCATTCTGAACCATCTGAAGACTTTTAGTGCTCTCACGTGGAAGACCTGAAAATAAGGCATTGCAGTAAACCAGCCTAGACGAAACAAAGGCATGAATCAGGATCTCTGCATCCGCGGTGGACAGGAAGGACCTAATTTTAGCTATATTGCGCAGGTGGTAGAAGGCGATCTTGGTAATTTCTTTGATGTGCTGATCAAAGGAGAGTGTAGAATCAAAAGTAACACCTAGATTCTTGACGGTTGAGCTTTGAGAAATAAGGCAGTTGTCGAGAGTTACAGTCACCTGATCAACATGGTGTCTCTGTTTGGCGGGAGCGATGACCAGCAGTCTTTTTTCGGAATTTAGGAGCAGGAAGTTTTCTGACATCCACTTCTTCACTGCATATAGGCAGGTCTCTGGTTTCGTGATTTGCGATTTGTCATCAGCTTTTAAGGGCACATACAGCTGAGTGTCGTCCGCATAGCAGTGGAAATGTATTCCATAGCTCCGAATAATTTGGCCGAGAGGTGAAATATATAAAGAGAAGAGCAAAGGGCCCAGAACAGAGCCCTGGGGAACTCCATACTTCACAGCAGTAAAAATGGATGACGTACCATTGTAGGAAACACGGACAGGTACGATTTTAGCCAGGCTAGGGCCGGGCCAGAGATGCCAAATCGACTTTCAAGTCTGTCTGACAGTATGCCATGATCTACAGTATCAAATGCTGCGCTGACATCCAGTCATGAGTGATGAGTTAACAATATTTAACATTGTAGGTCCCAGTGCTGGCCATAGTTCTTTAGACAGTTTTGCCGGAAAGGGGTCCAGGACGCAGGTAGTTGGTTTAGAGGATGAGACAATTTTAGACAGTATCTGAAGGGAGATATTTTCAAAAGTGTTTAGAGCTGAGACTAACTGAGAATCGGCAGCAGGAAATTTTTTGACAAGGTTTGACGAGGAAGCCGGAGATGACGAGTTAATTTTAATTCTGATCTCATCAATTTTATTGCAAAAGAAATCTAAGAAATCATTTGCATTAAAGGGTGCACAGCTCACCGACTGTGGTTTTTGAGTAAGTTTAGCCACAGTGTTGAAGAGAAATCTATGATTGTGTTTATTATTGTTTATTAGGCTGGAGAAATATGTTGTTCTAGCAGTATTTAGAGCACGCTTATAGTTTAGCACACTATCATGCCAGGCAAGATAAAAAACCTCCAGTTTGGATTTACGCCACGCTCGTTCCATTTTTCTGCAGGCCTGCTCGAGATCTCGGGTTTCGTCAGTGAACCAGGGAGTAGATTTCTTTGGTCGTCTTGTCCTGGTAGAGACCGGTGCCACAGAATCGAGGAGCGAAACAAGTGCTGAGTTCACTTCATTCGTGAGGCTTTCCACAGGTATTGTCACAGTCACAAAGGGAGCCAGGACCCCGGGCACTTTATCACTGAGCGTCACTGTGATTGCCGGGCTGATAGGACGGGAAGTAACAACATTTGTGTCATTGACATAGGGACAGGCTAATGATGCTTCAAATGTAATGAGAAAGTGGTCCGACACAGCAGAGGAGACAGAAGCGACGTTCAGGGCTGACACATCAAGTCCATGGGAAATGATCAAATCCAGAGTGTTTCCACTGGAGTGAGTGGGTTCATGGACAAGCTGAATAAAGTTGGAAATATCAAGAAGTATCAAAAAAGCTTTCCCTAGAGGGTCAGAGGGCTTATTTAAGTGAATATTGAAATCCCCAAAGATTTTATCTGAACGAGTCACAAGATCTGCAATAAATTCACCAAATTCTTCTAGGAACTGGCAGTAAGAGGTCTGTACAGTACAACCAGGTGAAGCCTGTTCCCTGGACAAGGCTGTTACTATTTGATGAGGATGGTTTTAAAACCAGAGCCTCAAATGAAGTAAATTTAATATCCTGGTTGGAGCTTAGGCTGAGAATAGATCTGTAGATTAGAGCAACACCTCCCCCCTGTTTAGAGGCCCGAGCAACATGGGCGTAGTTATAGTCAGGAGGAGAGGCTTCATTTAATGGCAGAAAGGTATTAGGTTTCAGCCATGTTTCACATAAGCCAATCATGTCCAGCTTATGCTCAGTCATCAGAGCTTTGGCAATATTGTTGTTGAAACTTTCATGCCAATAAAGCCCCTTTGAATCCTTATTCAACGTGCTTAAATATGAGTCATATTTCAGAAAAGCACTCATTTGTCCTTGTTAAGCTAACTGCTTGTTAATGAGAGTTAAGAATAATCCGACAGCTGTCTGTGTGGCTGTTTATCTAAACTTCTTCCAGATATTGAGTTTACTCTAACTTTGCTGTTGTAAACATTGTTGTTCCTACTAACAGTCACAGTAGTTATTTCTTCGAACTGTCACACTTTTAGATGTGTTGCCGCGCCCATGATTTTCTTTTTGTTATGCAAGCTGTGTTAATGTGTAACCTTGGAAAGTCAGGAAGTGGTCTAGGTTATTGTCTAGCTAATATAGGTCTAAGGCTACGTTAGCTGTGAGTGTGTGTGTGTGTGTGTGTGTGTGTGTGTGTGTGTGTGTGTGTGTGTGGAACCAAGCAGTGATGATACTGTACAGTTTATATGCTGGCTTGCTGTAGGGTAGTAATTAGATGAATGCTTCTGCAAAGATTATAATGTGGCTGGTTTACTGTCATGGAAGTGCAGAGTTCAGATTGCTGGAACACGTCACAGATGTGATGTTGTGTTGCTCCTCCATGATCTTGTTCTTTAAACTATTTCAACGTAAGTCATCGGTGTCTCTGAGTCTTCATCTCATCTAAATGGTCATACAAACTGAAATTCCACAGCACTCTGCATATTGATGAAGATGTTTGGTTCTTGTACAGAGAATCAGCAGGACTGAAGGTTCAGCTTCCTGTCTGTCAGTCTGAGGCTGCTTCATGCTCACACAAACTGGACCAACAGCTCTGAAAACTGTGAGGAAACTGAAGCTCCTCCTCTTTCCTCAGAAGTGATCTGTGGCAGTCTGACTTCATTCCAGAGAGCTGCTTTAACAAACTCTGGAGCTCAACTCTGAACTGACAGCGGCCGACGGGTCAACAACAGTCTGTCGCCCAGAGAGTCACCAGACTCCTTTAACAAACGAGTTAATCAGTATTTACATCAAAGGGAATATTGATCGTCCATTAGTCAATTTTATTTTCATCTGAAGGCTGCTCACACACACACACACGTCTGTGTGAGATATAAAAGATAATATCCACAAACGTATCAAAACAAGACATGTTGGACCTGTTTGTTCACATTCCAGCAGCTGCTTCACTGGAAACAGCTCAAAGTGAAAGTTGAGTTCAGTCCTGGTGTCAGTGGACGGTCAGCAGCAGCAAAGTGACGACTGGCTGTGAACTGATGTCCTCCATGTGTTTCTGAAGTGAAGCTCAGTAAAGAGGACTTTGTGCTTGTTGTAGTTGTGACAGGAAGATGAAGATGTTTGTGGTGTTTGTGATCCTCGTGCACGGTAAGATAACCTTCCTCCCTCTGATCTGATCGTCACCTCGGTCCAACGTCATGTCTTTAATGTGGATCTGTGTCATCTTCACTTCATCAGTGTGTTTCAGCTGCAGGACCATGTTTTCTTCACAGAAACACATGAAGAACAGATTAAAGGCAGCAGATGTTCACTGTGTCTTTAAACCCTGATGAATGTAGAAGACTGTACAGTCACACTGTCCTCACTTCTGTTCTTCAGGATTAGATCCCTGCAGCTTGCTCACATTCTGATGGCTTCTGTTCACAAACGTAATAATGATGCTTTGCTGACAGCAGCGTCACATGTGGATGTAAATGTTGGCCTTCATTCACACAGAGTCTGAGTTGAGCTTTAGCAGCACAGTTTACAGGCTGCACACACTGCAGAGGACCACATTCACTCATGACATGAAATAAGGCTGCTGTCACTGACCCTCTCTGTCTGTGTGACCTCACAGTTTCCCAGCATGCCTCAGCTGTGGAGGTGGATGACTGGGACCCGTTTGTCCTGCTGCCCTGTGACTTTCTCGCTGGTGACCTGGACGATCCCTCAGTGGTGTGGAGCCGCTACGATCTCAATCCTTCAACTGTCCACCAGCGTCAGCAGGAAGGTGACGAACTTAAAGACCAAAACCAGCTTTACAGCGGCCGAACATCCATGAAGACTGACGCTCTGGAAACTGGAGACCTCAGCCTCCATCTGACAAAACTCCACTTCTCTGACAGCGGCTCCTACACCTGCACCGTCAGATGGTTCAGAATGGGGATAGAGAGAGAACTGAGAGTGACGGATGTACAGCTGCAGGTCAAAGGTCAGCAACTAACCCTAAAACCTCCTGTAGATACAGATCAGAGGTAAGAGGTCAGCAACTAACCCTAAAACCTCCTGTAGATACAGATCAGAGGTCAAAGGTCAGCAACTAACCCTAAAACCTCCTGTAGATACAGATCAGAGGTCAGAGGTCAGCAACTAACCCTAAAACCTCCTGTAGATACAGGTCAGAGGTCAGAGGTCAGCAACTAACCCTAAAACCTCCTGTAGATACAGATCAGAGGTCAGAGGTCAAAGGTCATGTTCTTTATGTTTCTGGTTCTCACAGAACGATTCCCATCCTGGGCCAAAGCTCTCCTGGTTCTCCTGGTTCTTGGACTTCTTGTTTCTGGAGCTCTTTTAGTACATTTTAGGCAGTATTTCATGTCAGGTATGTCACTACTACTACACAACCCATCATGCACCTGGGCAGCATCTTTACTCTGGTAGCTCCCTGACTGTTGAGACAGACTGTCAACAGTGAGGACTGGGATCATAGGAGAAGGATGAGACAGTGAGGACATGTTACCATCACAGCACCTGCTGCTGTCTGTACAGCTGATGTTGTGGTTTGTTGTCCTCTCAGTCTACCAGGTGGAGGTGGATTCAGGGGCGGAGTCTGTCCAGCTGCCCTGCAAAACCACAGTTCACCTGCCAAAAGACGCTAAAGTTGAGTGGAGGGACAGAGGTGACAGGAAGTTCCATGTGTATCAGAACGGTTCTGACCAGCCTGAAGAACAGCACAGATATTACAGAGGTCGAACAGAGATGAAGAGAAAACTGCTGAAACCTGGAGACCTCAGTCTGACCCTGAAATACCCCACAGACACAGACAGAGACACCTACACCTGCACCGTCTACAACAGGGAGGAAGACATCCTGATGAAGAAAGATGTGGTGCTGAAGGTCAAAGGTCAGTTCTCTCTCTGTTTCTCTCTTAGTGAGTGTGGGTGTGCATTTCAGTGAGCGAGTGTGTTTCTATCTTTTGTGTGTCTGTGTGTTAGATTTATTTCTGCAGTAGTATTCTGTGCTGTAGTTTTAGTGGATCAGTATCAATCGTCCTCAGCTGGAGACGCTCACACACAGACACAGAGTCAAACTCTGTCCCACTGTTAATTGCTCTGTGGAGGATTGCAGTCCAGCAATCAGAGAAATAGTAGGTTATGACGGTATAAAGTCCAAATCTAGGATGAACAATGGAGTGGTTATTTTTCTGGACAGTATTGATAAAGTGAGCACGGTTGTTGAACGAGGTGTAGTGATCCAGGACACCTTTGTTCAGGTGGTACCGCTGGTTCATCCAGCCAGAAACATCATTCTGTCCAGAGTTCCTCCGTTCATTAGTAATGAAATGTTGCAGAGAGAACTGGAGAGACACGGACAGTTAATGTCTCCAGTCAAACTGATTCCTCTGGGCTGTAAACCTCCACACCTGAGACATGTTGTCTCCTTCAGAAGGCAGGTCTTCATGGTTCTGAACAACACTGAGGAGTTCAACTGGATGTTGAAGTTCACAGTGGAGGATTCTGATTATGCTGTTTATGTGTCTTCTGAGAGGATGAAATGTTTTGGATGAAAGAGTCAAATAGTTACTTCTTCTTTTTCCTGCTTTGTTCACTCTTTTTTGTTTCACACCTTGTTTCTCTGCTATGGGAGACATAAGAACAGGCAGCTTGAACATAAATGGAGCAAGGGCTGATGGGAAAAGGGCGTCTCTTTTCAAGCTGTGTTCTCTCAACAAGCTGGATGTTATTTTGGTACAGAGACACACAGTACTGCTGATAACCAGACTGACTGGAGGACAGAGTGGACTGCTGAAACCTTCTTCAGTCACAAACCAGTAACAGTTGTGGGGCTGGACTTGTTGTTTCCACAAACTTTCTTCCTCAGTCTGTAGAAAGTGAAGAAGTTATTAAAGGCCGTCTGTTAAAAGTGAGAGCAGTGTGTGAAGACGTAAAGATGGTGTTTATTAATATTGATGCTCCGGCTGTGGGAGTGGAGAGAGTGGTGTTTCTCCATGTTTTAAATGAAGTGATTGATAAATGTAATAATGAGGAATATGTATTAATGGGTGGAGGTTGTAACAGTACTGAGGACAGCAGGTCAGACAGGAACCATGCAGAGCCTCACGCTGCCTCTCACACTCGTCTGCTTCACCTCATGGAGGCTCAGGAGTTGTGTGATGTGTGGAGAGACAAAACACCTGGACACAAAGAACAAGTGCTTCTATATTCAACCTTTAAGGGTTCTATAGCTTGGTACGTATTTGGCACCCTCAAATGGTTCTATATAGAACCGTTTCAGAGGGTTCATTTAAAAGAATCCTTGGGGTTCTTTGTGGCTAGACAAAATGGTTCAATATAGAACCTTTAAAGTTTCAATAAATATCCCAAACCTTTTATTCCCTTACTGCTTTGGTTGGCCACATTTTTGTTAAATAATTCTACAGAATTACCATGATATGAAGTTAATTGACTACTACTATTACTACTAATTTCAATAAAATAACCAATAACCTTCAATATTTCAAACCTAAATAACATACAGTCATTCCTTTTCCACTACCAACCTATTGCAGATTGAAGAAAAAAGAGAAAGATGGTTTCAAATTGACTGTATTGAACATCAAAAAGTAGTTGCACCATATAAAAACAATACAAAACACAACATGAATCGTAGGTTACATTACAAGATATCAAATATTACAGTGATAAACCAGGCAAAATCACATAACAGCTGCTGAAATAGAGTCAGTGAGTGCATCAATTCAGCTTTTACACAACTTTCTTGGTGAGAACTGCTCCACTTTAAACTGACACTTAAAAGCTTAAATTCCCCAAAATAAAGATTTTTACTAGAAGGAAAAATATTCAACAAAAACTGATTCTGCAAAAAAGTTGTATAATTTAATATAGGATTTTAACAAGGCTCAGTACCATGCACACAGTAATTAAAATATATTAGCAACACATCCACCAAAATTTCAATTTCAGTTAAAATAGATTAGATAGATTTAAATATTAAAATATCACTGGGCAATCCTCATACATTTGGAATTACCAATAAATGTTACTGAATAATAGTGACGGGTTAAATGCAAGCAGCAAAAACAAAAGAACAGTCGGTAAAGATTTTAATCTCAGCAAAGACTTTGTTGAATATCAATTTCATCATTCACTGTGAAAGCTGATGTACATTTTGAGAAGTGGAATAGACACTCTTTTCTTACCATTTCTTAGTTTGAACAAATAATGTTCTACAAATGACAGTGTGTGTTTCATCTGTTCAGCCGAGTCGCTCTCTCTCAGGTCTGTGATTCTCAGAGTGCAGTCGTTGTTACCACAGTTATACTGCACACAACTTAAATACCTCGCTTCATTTTTCAGATCCACATAATTCTCATTCTGCACTGTCCTGAACCAAAATCTGTTCTCAGCTCTCTTTACAGAGGATGGGTATCTGTAGCTGCAGCTAATGTCCACTGTTGATCCTTTTAAGGCACAGATCTCAGCAGAGCTGTAAGTAACTCCATCTCCATTGCTCTTGTACCAGGTACAAGTAGCTGCTGGGTTAGCATCACTGCTACCGGTCAGAGTCACTGAACTGCCCTCCACTATCTCAGCAGAAGGACTCACTGACACAGAGGGAAGCTTTGGAGCATCTGGAGGAGATATGAACACATTTTACATTTCATTTTAAAATTGCAGATGAGTTTCAGATGAATAACAGATGAAACACAATGAGGAAACATTAGTTATAAAGTAGGTGATGCAGTTTGATTCAACCCTTTGCAACATATATTAAATATAACTACTGGCTGTGTTGGCTTTAGGGATCCACATGAGGCACATTTGAGAATAAACTAAAGCTAGTTCATCTTACTTTTGATTCAAATTAAAAACACAGAGCACACAAAGACTCAAAATGTCTCATAGGTCATCAGTGCTGAAGGAAGCAGATCTGTAGGAGCACTGCATGAAGCAGTGTCCCACTTTACATGAAAACACTGAACACCTTCAGTTAAAGTGTGGAGAGAGTCCAGGAAATACAGTTTCCAGGGGAAAAAGACAAGAAGAAGGTTTCTGTTACTTCATACTTATCATATATAACGTTGCATTACACTGCACTTTGTGTACTGTGAGACTACATGAAGCTGGTGATACTTGCAGTCGTTTTTACAGTGCTGATTTAACCACTTCAACCAGTAACGGTCACTGTACCTCTCACAACACGTACGGGAGTTGCTCCTGTGCTAACAAGGAGACAACATTTTGTGACAACAACATTGTCACAATAACAATGACGTTGGTGTTTCAAATGGTTAGCTCGTCACACTATAACACAAACAAACTCACAGATCGACGCAGCTCCTGGATTCTGAGAGGTTAAATTACTGTTTTGTCAGTGGAGTCTGGTGGCTAATGTTGGGTTAGCTAGGTTAGCTAACTAACAACTAACTAGGCTAACTGTTATGGTAACGTTAGTTCACAATAAGCCACGGTAACGTAACATGTAACCTTATCCGCACTTGCCACTTACCCGGTTTAAACACCATGATGAAAACAGATAGCATTTATAAACCGGTATTATGCATGTTTCTAAGTCTGTCGGACTTTGTACTCACCTTTTAGTTCGTTGGAAACTGTAACGGCAGAAAACGAACGCTCAGTCTCCGGACAGCCGTTGGCCCTGAACGGTCCTCGCTCGTGCACATTCAGTGAAGACGCTGCTGCCGGTCACAGTCAAAAGACCGCGAGACTGTGTGATCCTCCGTGAACACACCTGCCGACTGAAGAGCAGGTGGCTGCTAGATACACCTGTATGTTTCTGTGGCTCCGCCTCCTCCACTTTGAGATATATATACTGAATGAATGATACAGTCACATGTCGGATTTACCGTAAATATGAAATGCCAACGAGGAGAATGTAGCTGCAGAGAATCAGCAAATGATGAAAATGATTTTGTAATTAAAAAATAAAAGATATAAAGTGGGCAGGTGATTAATTCAGTAGTCTATAGGCCTACAGGTTTAGCATACATAACATAGTTTATATATAGGCCTATATATATATAACACACACACACACACACACACACACACACACACACACACATCTAATATTTGTATCATATACTTTTCGATTATGGACAGAATGTGCACACAGCTATTGAAGAGATCATAAAAAGTCCATTCTTTAGTTAAATTGTAGGGGTAAAAACATACAAAATAACACAATGAAAGCACATATAGGCTGTGTATATGTAGCCTATAGGCTACTTATAGCCTATATATAGCAGTTATAGTAAATACATTGCTGTATATATTATATATATAGCATATTGTTACTTATTTGCAGGGCTTTTTTATTCATTCATTTATTTATTCTCTGAAACAAGATCTCAATTATTCCATTGCCAGTCTCTTGTTTTTCATTAAGCACATAAATTTAAGCACTCCCTTTTTTTTTTATTACAGAAATGTGATAGAACCTTTTTAGACAGACGGTTCTTTGATAGAGGATATAGAACCTTAGGATTCGATATAGAACCTTGATGAACCCTTTTTTTAAGAGTGTGGACACACCTGAACATAACTCACTGTCTGTGGCCAGGCTGGATCACTTTATTGTTTTAAACATCATTTTAATGTGTTTAAAAGTTGTGTTATCAGCCCTGTTGGCTTCTCTGATCACTCACTTGTGACAGCTTCTGTTTTTATAACATGTAAACCAACAGTGCCTGTTGGCATTTTAACACGGCCTGACTGGAGGAGAAAAACTGCAAAGAAACACCAAAGTATGAAATCTGAGTTTGTGTCTTTACAACAGTGGTGGGATTTTAGAAAAGTCCAAATCAGGAAACTCTGTCAGCAGAACACTCAGAATGTCACAAAGACCTGATGAGTTCAGTAAAAGCTCTGGAGTCTGAAGGAGGAACTCTGAGACCAGCTGAGGGGTCCAACTGGGACTGATTACCAGGGTCCAGTGGTGGAGGGGCCTCGAAAGGCCTGAAATAAAAGTGTTGTTTTTACGTTATGTTTTATTTCTAAAGCCCTATTCACACGGGACTAGTATTACCTGGGGACTTCAAGTGATTTAGAAATTATCCCACCAAGTCTTTGTTTCGTGCGGCGCATTCACACAGGATAAGTGAAGTCTGTGTTTTAACTCTAATTTACTGACATCATCTCCCAGATCGATCGTACCGGAGCCCTGATATAATAACTGGTGAGCCTGTTAGAAAAATGTTCCTTACCACATGCTGCCATGCATGTAATCCATCTAATCATCTTTTGAGATTTTTCAATGAGCCTCCTGAATTTGCACCCAAAATATTGTCAAAACTTTCATTTATAATTCCAACACAGCCTCCATAATTCTCGACCGGGAAAAAGGCAGAAAAAGGTGGAAAACACAAAAAACCTGAAGAAAAACAAAAAACGACCCCAAATCACAGAGATGCTGATTCACACAGGACTAATATCATCACATGACCTCTGTGGTTGGTGAAATATGGCAGGTCATTTGTGGTGGAATTTTTACTTTACAAATTACGGACGTGGCAGATTCACACAGGATTAAGATCACAGACGACCTCCACAATTATTACAGATTACTGGAGGTCCCCAGGTTATACTAGTCCTGTGTGAATAGGGCTTCAGTAATTAGTGTCATAACTAACATAAAACTGGCAGAATAAATCAGATGAGAGACTTTCCTCTGTATAAATAAAGAGTGGAGGCTGTCTGAGGCCCCTCTCACCCCTCACAGTACAGAATGGTTCAGTCCAAACAGCTTAACAGTGGAGTGGCTGCTGATCATCAACATGTCTTTACCCAAGAAAATAAAACCAGGGAGCCTTAAAGGAAAGGAAAAGGCAGAAAGGAAAGAAAGCAAGGAGAGGAAGACAACTCCTCACACATTTCTTTGTAAAGAAAGGTGAGCACAGTTCACAGCTAACACAGTTTAAGAACAGTTAAAGCTGATAATAATGTCAGCAGCTGTAAAGATTGAAGGCAGTCAGACAGCATGAATCTAGTTTCTCAGTTTGAGCAGCAGCAGGTTCCTCATCCTCATCTCATCCTCATTAAGTGCTGACTCAAAGTTATTATTACAAGTCATCATTTCACATTCAGGTGAAAACAGTTCAAATGTGGAGCGATATTTAGCTCCTTTCCCTGTAAGACAGCAGGACATGTTTGGTATCAGAGGATTCATTTCAGTTTCAAGATTTCTATGATGCTTAAAATCATCTTAAAAACTGTTAATGTAATGTTAATGCCAGATGATCCTCCATCATTTTCAGAGGGTTAAAAGAAAGCCAAGAACTGAGGTGGAGAATAATTCCAACTTTAAGATCCTGGTGATCAATGAGGCAGAGTTTAATTACAATAAACATGTTGTTGTGTTAAATGATGTTAGAAAACAGACCTACCATTAGACTGCAGTTCATCATCATCATCATCATCATCATCATCTTCATCATCTTCATCATCATCATCAGCAGCAGCAGCAGCTGTCTGTCTGTCAGCCCTCTATACAATAAAAATAGCCTATAATCCATATTTATGTCAGAATGATTTTCATGTATTAAACAGTTGTGAAATAAAAAGAGCATATGTATGTGTATATATAATATAGTTGACTACAACAGAGTGTTTGGTCAGTAGTTTGGGACTCTCACCTTCCTGCTCTGCAGTAGAACAGAGGAGAACATTTCTGCTGCATGCAGACTGTGTGACTCAATACAATCAGAGAAATGTTTCTATTTTCTGGAAATCAGAAGATGAAATCACAACAACCATACAGCCTCATATCTGTATTTATTCAGCCCAAATCCAAAGCCAGCAGCTGTGAGTCTGCAGCTGTGGAGATAAATCAGAGCTGCAGGACAACAAGGAGACAGTGAGCAGTAACCAAGTAACTGTCATGTTGTTCTTTTCACTAATATGGGAATGACAGTCAAATATAGCATTAAAATGCAGTTTTATATAAAACAGCATCACATGTTTTCTCCGGCCTGAACAAGGGCCCAATTAGATTTCTTTTCATGGGGCCCTAAATCCCTGGCAGCACCCTGCCTAGCTGAGACCAGCAGAGACCAGAACCAGACTGAGACACTGAAGTTAAAAAGTCTCTTTTAGCTTCCTGCTGGGTGTCTCAGCTCAGGGGGTTCTGGTCCGGTCCAGCTTCCAGACTGTAGCCCAGATGGATGTTCCATCACACTTGTTCTTTGGTCTGGAGCGTAAGAATGGACAGAAGAGGTTCATTCACAGTTTAAGGTCTGACACTGGGCAGCTGCTGACTGATCACACTGCAATCCACAAACATGCTGTCAACTTTTCCAGTGAGCTGTTTGAATGTGAGCACAGAGAGCAGCAGGCAGCGTCTCTCAGCTTCTACACTGGTCTTCCTCAGGCTGAGCAGCAGAGTCATGTAGAGCTGGAAGCAGCTCTCTCCTCTGATGAGCTCTATGCTGCTCTGCAGAGCATCAGAGTGGGAAAGCTCCAGGAAGAGACGTCTACCTGTTGACTGTTAAACTTTGTTGGTCACAAAGTGAAGCTGTCAGTGTTGGTGGAGTGGAGAAGAAGCTCAGTGTGTCTGGAGGGTTGATCTGGAAGACGGGGGCTGAAATACTGAGGAGTGTTTTTAGGTGATCCTTCATTTGTTCTTCATAACTGGGAGAATGTTAAAGGTCGTCTAGCGAGGTGGAAGTGGATTAAAACAAAAATGTCCTACAGAGGTCGAGTTCTCATCACCAACAATTTAGTATGGTCCACTTTATGACATCAGCTGTCATGTGTTGTGTTTGTCTCTGTCATTAACTCTGATGTGAGTCCTGTCTGTCCATGTTGTCTCATCCTGAGACTGTTTCTCATTGTTTCATGGAGTGTTGTCCACTGCTGCCTCTGTTTGTGATGTTGGAACATGTTTTCAGACTATTTGGGGAGTTTGTTTGAAGCAGAAGTTCATTCTGGGCTACAGGTCCTCTCAGAGAAATAAAGACAAATGGCAGCTTCTTAATTTCATTGTGTGGAGGACAAAGATGTTGGTGTATCTGAGCAGAAGAAACAGAACAGAGACAGCTGTGGATGATGATGCTGTTTTACTGTTTGTAAAAATGTTGAAACTGGTTTAAAACTAGATTTGAATGATTACAGAATGATGAAAGATGTGTAAAGTGTTCCAGTGTGTGGTGTTATAAACATGTGTTCTGTTGTGTTGTTGATGACCAGCTGTTCTTTGGACCTGACTGACATGATTTAGATTCTGTGAATCTTCATTTATTGACCGTGTTGTTTTTTGATTGACTGACATCAATCAGCTGATTGATTTCCAATCAGAGTTGACAGTATTGATCTGAATGTGATGTTTTTATTTGAGCCAGAAGAAAGTTGAAGGAACGAGCTGAAAGAAACAACAAATCTTTTCATCACTTAGAACAAAGAAATGCAGCTTTAATAGTTTGGATCAGTTATTGATTGATGATCAGTTCTCAGCTGATTCAACAAATCTTCACTTCCTGTTGAAGAAGTTGATGAAAGAAAATGTTAAATGTGACGTCCAGAAATGTGAAAGTGACAAAGAGAAGCAACAAACAGCAGTTGAACACTGAGATGAGACATTACTGTGAAGACCACAGGGACAAAACATCACAACACCATCAGGACTCTGATCATGTCCAACACCTTGAAAACCTGGTTTTACTTCCTGTGTTTCTGTCCCCTGTTACCTGCTGCTCTCATCTGGTTCTGTCCTTCAGCTTTCTCTACTACTTTGTAATCAGTCAATAAAGTTATTCAAAACTGCTGCTGCTGTCTGTACAGCTGATGTTGTGCTTTGTTTCCTCTCAGACTGTCAGGTGGAGGTGGAGGAGGGGGAGGAGTCTGTCCAGCTGCCCTTCAGAACTACACCTGACCTGCCTGAGGACGTTACAGTGAGGTGGGACTATGACTATGATGGCTCAGACAGGACAGTCCATGTGTATGGGAACAGATCTGACCGGTATAAGAAACAGGACCTGGTTTACAAAGACCGAACAGAGATGAAGAAAGACCTGCTGAAGACTGGAGATCTCAGTCTGACCCTGAAACACCCCAAAGAGACAGATACAGGAGAATACGGGTGTGGAGTCTACAACAAGGACGGAGACTGGCTGAGATTGAAAACAGTGAAGCTCAAAGTCAAAGGTCAGTATGAAGATACAGAACAGAGTCTGTGTGTCTGTCTCTGGTTGGTTGCTTGTCTCTGGTTGGCTGCTCGTCTCTGGTTGGCTGCTTGTCTCTGATTGGCTGCCTGTCTCTGGTTGCCTGCTTGTCTCTGGTTGGCTGCTTGTCTCTGGTTGGTTTCTTGTCTCTGATTGGCTGCTTGTCTCTGGTTGGCTGCTTGTCTCTGGTTGGCCGCTCGTCTCTGGTTGGCTGCTTGTCTCTGATTGGCTGCTTGTCTCTGGTTGGCTGCTTCTCTCTGGTTGGCTGCTTGTCTCTGGTTGGCTGCTTGTCTCTGGTTGGCTGCTTGTCTCTGGTTGTCTGCTTGTCTCTGGTTGGTTGCTTGTCTCTGGTTGGCTGCTTGTCTCTGGTTGGCTGCTTGTCTCTGGTTGGTTGCTTGTCTCTGGTTGGCTGCTTGTCTCTGGTTGGCTGCTTGTCTCTGGTTGGCTGCTTGTCTCTGATTGGCTGCTTGTCTCTGGTTGGCTGCTTCTCTCTGGTTGGCTGCTTGTCTCTGGTTGGCTGCTTCTCTCTGGTTGGCTGCTTGTCTCTGGTGGCTGCTTGTCTCTGGTTGGCTGCTTCTCTCTGGTTGGCTGCTTGTCTCTGATTGGCTGCTTGTCTCTGATTGGCTGCTTGTCTCTGGTTGGCTGTTTGTCTCTGGTTGGCTGCCTGTCTCTGGTTGGCTGCTTGTCTCTGGTTGGCTGCTTGTCTCTGATTGGCTGCTTGTCTCTGGTTGGCTGCTTGTCTCTGATTGGCTGCTTGTCTCTGGTTGGCTGCTTGTCTCTGGTTGGTTGGTTGTCTCTGATTGGCTGCTTGTCTCTGGTTGGCTGCTTGTCTCTGGTTGGCTGCTTGTCTCTGATTGGCTGCTTGTCTCTAGTTGGCTGTTTGTCTCTGGTTGGCTGCTTGTCTCTGGTTGGCTGCTTGTCTCTGGTTGGTTGGTTGTCTCTTTTTGGCTGCTTGTCTCTGGTTGGCTGCTTGTCTCTGATTGGCTGCTTGTCTCTGGTTGGCTGCTTGTCTCTGATTGGCTGCTTGTCTCTGGTTGGCTGCTTGTCTCTGGTTGGCTGCTTGTCTCTGGTTGGCTGCTTCTCTCTGGTTGGCTGCTTGTCTCTGGTTGGCTCCTTCTCTCTGGTTGGCTGCTTGTCTCTGATTGGCTGCTTGTCTCTGGTTGGCTGCTTGTCTCTGATTGGCTGCTTGTCTCTGGTTGGCTGCTTGTCTCTGATTGGCTGCTTGTCTCTGGTTGGCTGCTTGTCTCTGATTGGCTGCTTGTCTCTGATTGGCTGCTTGTCTCTGGTTGGCTGTTTGTCTCTGGTTGGCTGCTTGTCTCTGATTGGCTGCTTCTCTCTGGTTGGCTGCTTGTCTCTGATTGGCTGCTTGTCTCTGATTGGCTGCTTGTCTCTAGTTGGCTGCTTCTCTCTGGTTGGCTGCTTGTCTCTGATTGGCTGCTTGTCTCTGATTGGCTGCTTGTCTCTAGTTGGCTGTTTGTCTCTGATTGGCTGCTTGTCTCTGGTTGGCTGCTTGTCTCTGGTTGGCTGCTTGTCTCTGATTGGCTGCTTGTCTCTAGTTGGCTGTTTGTCTCTGGTTGGCTGCTTGTCTCTGGTTGGCTGCTTGTCTCTGGTTGGTTGGTTGTCTCTTTTTGGCTGCTTGTCTCTGGTTGGCTGCTTGTCTCTGATTGGCTGCTTGTCTCTGGTTGGCTGCTTGTCTCTGATTGGCTGCTTGTCTCTGGTTGGCTGCTTGTCTCTGGTTGGCTGCTTGTCTCTGGTTGGCTGCTTCTCTCTGGTTGGCTGCTTGTCTCTGGTTGGCTCCTTCTCTCTGGTTGGCTGCTTGTCTCTGATTGGCTGCTTGTCTCTGGTTGGCTGCTTGTCTCTGATTGGCTGCTTGTCTCTGGTTGGCTGCTTGTCTCTGATTGGCTGCTTGTCTCTGGTTGGCTGCTTGTCTCTGATTGGCTGCTTGTCTCTGATTGGCTGCTTGTCTCTGGTTGGCTGTTTGTCTCTGGTTGGCTGCTTGTCTCTGATTGGCTGCTTCTCTCTGGTTGGCTGCTTGTCTCTGATTGGCTGCTTGTCTCTGATTGGCTGCTTGTCTCTAGTTGGCTGCTTCTCTCTGGTTGGCTGCTTGTCTCTGATTGGCTGCTTGTCTCTGATTGGCTGCTTGTCTCTAGTTGGCTGTTTGTCTCTGGTTGGCTGCCTGTCTCTGGTTGGCTGCTTGTCTCTGGTTGGCTGCTTGTCTCTGATTGGCTGCTTGTCTCTGGTTGGCTGCTTGTCTCTGATTGGCTGCTTGTCTCTGGTTGGCTGCTTGTCTCTGGTTGGTTGGTTGTCTCTGATTGGCTGCTTGTCTCTGGTTGGCTGCTTGTCTCTGGTTGGCTGCTTGTCTCTGATTGGCTGCTTGTCTCTAGTTGGCTGTTTGTCTCTGGTTGGCTGCTTGTCTCTGGTTGGCTGCTTGTCTCTGGTTGGTTGGTTGTCTCTTTTTGGCTGCTTGTCTCTGGTTGGCTGCTTGTCTCTGATTGGCTGCTTGTCTCTGGTTGGCTGCTTGTCTCTGATTGGCTGCTTGTCTCTGGTTGGCTGCTTGTCTCTGGTTGGCTGCTTGTCTCTGGTTGGCTGCTTCTCTCTGGTTGGCTGCTTGTCTCTGGTTGGCTCCTTCTCTCTGGTTGGCTGCTTGTCTCTGATTGGCTGCTTGTCTCTGGTTGGCTGCTTGTCTCTGATTGGCTGCTTGTCTCTGGTTGGCTGCTTGTCTCTGATTGGCTGCTTGTCTCTGGTTGGCTGCTTGTCTCTGATTGGCTGCTTGTCTCTGATTGGCTGCTTGTCTCTGGTTGGCTGTTTGTCTCTGGTTGGCTGCTTGTCTCTGGTTGGCTGCTTGTCTCTGGTTGGCTGTTGTCTCTGTCTAACTGTCCTCTGTCTCCTCTGCAGGGAACATCAGGAACAGAAGCAGCTCCACTGATCCGACTCCTCTGATGGCTGATCAATCTGTTTGATCAGTCTGTTGGTCAATCTTTGATTATTGATCTGATGTGACTTTGGATCAGAGACTAAATGGAGGTGAAGGAGCTGATGGAGGACGGATGAAGACAGGAGGACGCTTCATCAGCTTCTTCTTCACTCTGACTCTCACACACAGTCTACACACTCACTATTGATGTCAGAGTGATGTCAGAGTGATGTCAGAGTGATGTCACATGGTGGTTTGGACTGGAACATGTGGTTTAGATCCTTTGAACTCTGACAGTAAAGTGTAAATACAACCTCAGATGTAGAGACAGCAGGTCTCTGCAGTAACAACATGTATCATTACCTTTACAGAGTGTCTACAGACAGAAACACTCACATTTAACACTTTTAACACCTTTTAATGCCACTTTATATGAAATGTAAGACCAAACCTTCGATGGAAATACTCACCAAAAGTGAAATATATATACACATATTGCATATACTAATTGTTGTTGTAAGCTTTTAAGATAAAAGATGATTTAATGAATTAATAAATGGACATCCTTTCATATTTTAACTTTTTTAAGAGTCCAACATGTCTTTAATGTGGATCTGTGTCATCTTCACTTCATCAGTGTGTTTCAGCTGCAGGACCATGTTTTCTTCACAGAAACACATGAAGAACAGATTATAAGATATCAGATGAAGATTCCTGTCAGACAATCAGAGTTCATCACTGATGTTCTGGTAAACAACCACCAGAGGGCGACATGAGCACAGCAGGATTATTACCTCTGACAACGTTTCCACTGCTGGACCTCAGAACACTTCTGAGCTATTTGTACTTTACTGGAGGATTTCTGCAAATATGTACTTTTTACTCCACTACATTTATTGAAAACACTGTTTTAGTTACTTTACAGATTACATGCTGCCTCAGAGCTGAATCAGCACTTTTTAAATTCAGTTATTTGATGAACAATCAGATTAAAAACAACTCTTATATTCATACAAATAGTCTGAAAGTGCTGATTATACTTTAGTATATTTAGCTGAGATTAGATTCTGTCTGTCTGGGTGACATTTTAACACCATGTTATAGAGAATAACACACAAAATGTCGCCCAGCAGGCTGCAGCACTTTATTAATAAAGATAATAAACCATAAAAAGAAAGAAAATAAAAGACATTTCTGATTAAACAGTCACATCTGGATCGATGTGATGATGTTAAACAGCTGATCACATGTTCCTCTTTATGATAGATTATATTTTATAATAATAACATCTTTAAACCTCCTGATGAAACACATCTGTTACAGATATATGAACATGTGTCTCAGGTGTTAAAGGTGACCCACCTGTCTTAGTAAATCAATCAATAACAAGTCTGAACTCTCTTGTTGCTAGGAGCGGCAGCCTCCCGCAGCGCGCTCTCTGATTGGCCCGCAGTCCGTCACCTCAGGCCAATCAGACGCCAGTGCGTCCGCCATGAGAATCCATGATGTTCTTTTTGTTTCTTTCATCAATTTATCAAAACTACGATTCATCATCAGGCTGATCAGATCACCGCGCATGCTCACATCTACCGGGGTGGCATCTAAAAGAAAGCCTTGCCTCCCCAGTTGGCAGCAACGAATCCAAAGAAAAGTTATGGCCAATTTGACATCTACGAGCGCGAATCTCCAATGTCCGACTGCTGTGAATGCAGCACGAGATGACGTCAGAGCAAGAGACGCTTCGTTTGGAAAACTGAGTGGCGCGAAGCGAAGAGCAGGAGTCGCGAGGAAAGGAGACACGGGAGGAAAGAGGTAAAAACTGATGAACTATCTATCAAGAAATGAAATAATATCAAAGCACAGTGCTAGTATAGCTGCGATGCTGATTTAAGATGATAAAAATCAGGTTGAAGAACGTTATTTCGCTAACTGTACATGTAATGTTAGCTAGGTCTGACGTCACTTCTGTGTAAAGTAAGCTAACGTTAGGCTACAAAAGCTAATATTGATTCAACGTCTGTCAAGGAAAACACGGTAAAGTTACTTTGAATCTTCCAGAAATGAAGAGGAAAGGTAGCATATGAAGTGAGCAAGGTAGAAGGAGGAGATGAGGTGGAAGGAGAGAGAGAAAGGCGACCAGGGAGAGGAGGAGGAGGAGGGAGAACACCACAGCGATGAAGATACGAGGAGGGAGGGCAACACCGAGATGAGGAGGAGAAAGAGAGAGACAAGATAACGTGCAGGGCTCAGACACTGAAAGGGAAAGCAGAGTGCTGAGCATCACCAACCATCTCTAGTCCAGCTGCTCCACATGGTGTGGACATTGTTGCTGTGTAGTAAACTAACTTACATATCAATAAGAACAACACGTGACAAAAACGGACATTTTGATCAGAACATTAAGGTGCATTTAGGAAAAAGTGCTTAAATGCAAAAGGGACTTCTTCAAATAAATATACATATTCATGTTTGCTTGAATATGAATAATTGTGGAAACTTGTAAGTGAAAGTGTGATGAGATGGGGACAGAGTTTTAATATTCTGTGTACAATGTATTTTAGTTCTATTGCTCAGCTTCAATTCCCAAATTAAATAAATGAACCTAAAAATACTCTCCCAGGCTAAAATGTTAGTGTGTGTTAACACAGTCTGATGGTTATAACTAATCAATGATGGTTCTACATTGATTGTGTTTTTACTAGTTATATTCTATAATGAGTTGAGATGTAATGCAGTTTTAATGTTTCCTCCCTCCATCTTCTAGACGTATCCATGTCCAGGTGTGAGGTGCCAGTGCAGCCAAAGCAAGAGAGTTTCCCTGAGTCCCTCCAGGAGCAGGAGAATCTTCTGCAGCCACTGGTACAAATCTCACCTGGTTAGAAGACTCGCAGTCCAAACATGCAGCGCACTGTTTTGCTTGTAGGCATTTTTCCCTCCCGATGCTCCAAGGACTGTTTTCATCTCATTCAAGGGTTATCGTAAGTGGAAAAAAGCTGAAATGAAAGACAGTGGTTTCTGTTTGTGGTCCCAGCTGTGACTTTACTGAGGTTCACCCAGTGTTAGCAGCAGGAGGACGGTCAGCTCACCTCCCAGAGCCTCCAGCTGAATCACTGGACACTGATTTAGGGACCGTCATTAAATTACTGAGCACAAATATATTCATACTAAATAATTGCAGTTTTTTTGATATCTTCAATGTCATGTGACCCACTGACTCCAAACCAGCAGTATATAAGCAGCGGTATTTAAAAATAAATTAGATTCAACAAATACGTTTCTGCATTGTGCCATTTTTTGTAAGTCTCGGTCTGTCAATTTTTTTTCACAAATCTCACCAGACGTCTTTATTTAAAGGGTTATATGTCAAAATGTTCTTCCGGACCCTCCTAGATTTTGTAAGTTAATGACTCAGAGCAGCGCTGCTACAAATATTTATAGGGGAAAAACTGTGTTATAGTTTTTTGATGTCTCTTCTTTTACATGTACAGTATACAGCCTGTATGAACCTACTCACACAATGTTTCTGTACTTTTTCAGACTGGGGGCAAAATGGACTTTTATATGACTTCTTTTCAGGTTGATGGAGATGTTCTTATGTAACATACCCTTTTGTAACTCTGTGAGCCTTTTTGTGTAATTTGTTGATACAGCAGCTCAGATTTACATGCATGAAATGTCCCTTTCATGTCTCCTTAACTGCTGTGAATACTGTATATATTGTACTGTATTTCTCATGACTTTATCAGTAAAGACCTGACCTGTCAAACAGTGTTCAAGCTACTGAGGGACAAATAGGGAGAATGTGTGTTCTGAGTAAACAATAAAAGCGATGTCCAGCACCTTGTTTGAGTGCCGTGCCCATTTATTACTACAGTGTATTTACGCTCACCTTAGTACAGCTCAGTCCATAGATCTTCATGGGTAAGTTTTTATTTGGATTGTTTCTTCTTGTACAAATGCTGTCTGCAACACTGGCACTCTGACACAGTCAAATCTGTTTGCTTCCCCTCTCACACATCTGCCACTTATCACCTGTGTCTTACCTTAATGCCTTTCCTGTGATAATGGCCCATCTACAGTAGTGTTACCATACTTCCATCTCCTGTTAATTGAGATCACATTGTATGGTCACTTATTCCTAATATGTACTGTTTCACATGAAACCTCAAATACAAGACATTGATTGCATGAGATAAAGTTGTCTGTATGAGTTTGTAAATGGCAGCCCGTGTCCTTGTGTACTGTGATTAAATTCAGTATATATACGTCAACCATATGTTGCCACCCCTCAAAAATTCCTGCCCCCCTCTCGCCACCCCATAAATATGTTTCTAGATCCGCCCCTGGATCCGGACCTGATCGATATGTTCATCCTGATATCACGAGCGTTTCGTCAGCACACGTCATCATCGGTCGGAGCAGATCAGAGTGATTAAAACAGCTGATCGGTCTGTTGAGTTAACGGCCGCTGTGATGGCGGCTTTGAAAGGCACGAGCACGCACGGAACTTCCTGTTTGAGAAAGACTCGCTTTCTACTTTACAAAATAAAAGTCTATCTACTCTCTGAGCTGAAGAATACATGATAAAAGTTGTAATAAGGGAACAAATTCACAAATGTCACAAAATAAAGAGAAACGCTAAAACATCCCTCATTAATCTGAAGTGGTTTATTTACAGGTCCAGAACTTTAATGGCGTCTGACCACAGTTAGAAACTTCAGACCAAACCTTCGATGGAAATACTCAACAAAAGTCAAATATATATACATATAATGCATAAACTAATTATTGCTGTAAGCTTTTAGAATAAAAAGATGATTTAATCAATGAATAAATGGACATTCTTTCATATTCTAACTTTGTGGTACTCTGATGGTACAAAGGTTTCTTGCTGCATAAGTCCTGTCAACAGCTCCATGTGGGTCTTTGTTCACATTTGTTTTATATTGTATCATCTTTAATGAAAAATGTTTCATCATTTTTGACCAATAACTCAATGTTTTGCTTAAAACTTCTGTCACTAAAATGGACTGAACACAGTTCATGCAGCAAGCTTTGCTCCTGGTGTTATAATAAAGGCAGATTCAGGGTTTACTGAGGTTCTGAAGCTGTAATCTACACAAGTGGCCTCACAGAGACTCCAGCAGTGAAGAGAGGCTCCAGAGGAGGAGGATGATCCCAGAAGAGCAGCAGCCGGCTGGTCAGGAGGGACTGCAACAGCCGAGCAGCTCAGTGGATTAAAAAGGGAAACTTCAGGTCACAACTCAGGTTTTATTTGCAGCTGCTGTGAACCGGAGGAGAAGCCGGAGAGTGAGATGCTCCCAGCTAGCTTTAGTTTCTCACACACCTTCATGTACAGACATGAAGATCAAATCTGAATTATATCATATTATATTATATTATAATGCTTTCACAAAGTTTATGAAAGAAATTGTCTTTAAACAGAGCACATCAGACCCATGTGTGTTTGTAAGATCTGGACAGGAGCTAGAAATACTAGCTGTGTATGTTGATGATCTGATGTTGATCACAGAATCAACAGAAAGCGTGGATGAGTTGAAACAACCTTTCAAGAAGCGCTACAAGATGAAGGACATGGGGAGCTGTCCTATATCCTGGCATCTCTGTTGTCCAAGACAAAGCAAAGAACTGTGTCTTTCTTCATCAGAAGCATCACATTGAAACCATTCGTCAGAACCCCATTGCAACCCCTGCTGATGCAAATGTAAAGTTGAGAAAAGATGATGGTGTCAGTAAACCCGTGAAGCCCAAGCACTTATCAGTCCATGGTAGGTAGTTTACTGTACGCTGCAATGGCCACACCACCAGACATAGCACAAGCAGTGAGTGTTGTGTCAAAGTTCAATGCAAATCCAAATGCTGCATATCTGACGGCTGTGAAGAGAATGTTTCCATACTTGATGGGTACAGTGAACGTTGCCCTCAAGTATGAGCAGTCAGAGTCAGGAACTGTGATTGGTTTCTCAGATGCTGATTGGGCCGGAGATCAGGACGACCGTCGCTCAACAACTGGTAATATATTGTTCCTGAGTTGGTTCAGCAAGAAACAGGCAACTGTTGCACTTTCAACAGCAGAAGCTGAGTATGTGGCACTCAGCCAAGCAGCTCAAGAAGGTACCTGGCTGAAGAGATGCTGACTGATCTTGGAATGAGTGATTCGCCTACAGTGATCATGGAGGACAATCAAGGAGACATCGCAATCACAAAGAATCCTGTCAATCATTCTAAACATGAAAACAGACTAAACACATAGACATTCACTACCATTACATTGGTGAATGTGTGCAGAATGGGTAAATACGAGTGCAGTATTGTCCAACAGTTGATATGAAGGCAGATATCTTGACCAAGCCACTGACAAGACAAAAGTTTGAGTACCTCAGAGGAGAGATTGGACTTTACCCTGTTTAAGTCTGCCTAATATGCTTACTGTACTGTTTACTGCTCAATATGTTTGGAACCTGTAAGCAAGGTAAAAAGAAGTAAGGAAAAGAATCTTGCAAGTTTGAAAGGATTTATCATTTTTGACATCATTTGTGAGGTCAAACACTGATCTTAGCTGTGGAAATTGCTTAAGTGCTTAAATGCTGTAAAATTAAGTGGGAGTGTAAAAACAGTAATTTGACAGTGTTGAGAAGGCGTTGTACCGCCACCTAGTGACTGCTTTTGAAGAGTGTTTTCTGTTCTGAATAAAGACTCGTGAAATAACGACACACACACATCTTCATGTACACAGACATGAAGATCAAATCTGATGGATCAGAGTCACTTTCAAATTATACTATATTCATTAATTATATTATATTATATTATATTATATCATATTATATTATATTATATTACATTACATTACATTACATAGTATATATGGAGCACGTAGGTGTAGATAGTTCCCTATAAATTAATCTAGTGGTTGAATTAGAGGTAGCTGTGGTCTTCATATCAAACACACTCATTATCTAACTTATGTAGGCTACTTCTTGGAGAAAGTCCCCAGACTCCCTTAAAAAATGTCTCAATTTAGTGAGTTGCTGAGTTAAGAGACACTTTATAAACTCTGTGAAACTCTGTCTACATCACTTTCTGAACTATTCGAGCCTTCTTGTTCATTCGGTAAACGTTTTATATGAAAATATTCCTTTCTATGTGTTAAAATAACGACATATTTACATGTTAGAATGAAAAGAAAGGAGGTTCGGTTAACGCGCAGCTGCGAGGTTTGTCCCAGTGGAGTTGCCGTACCAACCGTCAGCTCGCGCTGCGCTGCGCTGCTCAGTTCGCCTTTCTTCTGAATGTTTGAATTTGTTCTATTTCTATGTTCTCATGATTACACCAGCATAATTGTATCGTCGATATGCATTTGTATGTGCTGGCAACTTTCAATAAAGTTTAAATAAAAAAAAAAAAAAAGATCGCTTTTCTTTTGATTATTGATGATCGATTAGAGATGAGCCCTCCACGGTAGTGACGTAGTGACAGTCTGGATGTGTGAGTGCTTTTTGTACTTTGTCTCAATTTTATGAGTTGAGTTAAGAGACACTTTATAAACTCTGTCTACATCACTGTCTGAACTATTCGAGCCTTCTTGTTCATTCGGCAAACGTTTTACATGAAGATATTCCTTTCTTTGTGTTAAAATAACGACATGTTTTACATGTTAGAATGAAAACAGAGGAGGTTCGGTTATTGTGCAGCTGCGAGGTTTGTCCCGATGGACAGTGACAGTCTGGATGTGTTAGTGCTCTTTGTACTTTCAGTTAATATTTTTTTGGCTAATCTGTTTGATGGTTGGCGATACTGCAGGATTATGTTTCGATCCGATACCGAGTAAATACAGCGCCGGTATCGCCAACACCGATACTTTTTGATAATTAAAGCGGCTGTATCATAAATTTGTTAAATCTGAATGAATTTTCATGACCTTTAAGTGTTTTTGTGATTTTTCCTTTGGAGTATTAATTAGATAAAACCCAGAACAGAATTTGGGCAGCGTTTTGTAAATAGAAAATACTTTATCAACATAATAAAAGTTTTTGTTCAGAAACAACAGAACAGTAACAAAACATTTTTCCCCATACATTGTCATTTTCAGAAACTCTTGGGGAATTGGCTAAGTGAAATAATAAGATAATTAAGTCTGTAGTACAACTACTTGCAGTTTAGATATAGTAATCATACAGTATCCCTTTCACACTCAATATTTAAATAAATAAAGATAAATGTTATCAAGTTCTGAGCATTATTTATACTTTTTGAGTTGCTCGCACCTCATTGGTCAGCCAGGGTTTCTGGTTTTCTGACACAGACATCCTCTATGCATTTGTGTTTGTATCCAGTTACAGCTTCTGCATTCTGCTCCACATTGACCGTTTGCTGTTCAGTGGCTGTAACTTTAAACATAAAGCAGACAGAACATTCAAAGCAGTCCTGCAACACACTTATGCCCAGTCAGAGGAGCCCAGGTGGGGCGGCAGACTGCTTTAAAAGCACCCTTGATGTTAGTGTACTGATGGTGTAGTGTGTAAACTCCCCGAGTCACAGAATCTCATGTTGGTGATGTTGGACTCGAGCTCCTCTACCTTCACTTCAGTCTATGTGTCATCCGAGTCCTGTGTGATCTTTTAATGAAGCGATAGGAGAAGATATTCGGTCTCAAATCAATGTATTTATTAAGCAGTAAATGAATAAAGCTTACAGAGCTCTGGGTCGAGAGCTTCCTTTCCCTGACCAGCAACAGGTTGTGTGTCAGTTCACGAAGTCTGACAGCCCTTTCTGTCCCTGACCCAGTCTATTATACTATATAGAGTTGAATAGTGCATGAATGTGTTCTTCCATTGGATTGGTCCGTTGGCTCTTGACCTTTAACAGGATTGGCTCGTGGATCTGACTCCATCTCCCGCCTCGTTACTATCTGACTCCATGTGACCTCCACGTGCAGCTGCTGCCGGTAGTTCTGGCTGTGTTTCCTCTTTCTCTGCAAAAAGAGCAGAACCTACACTTCCAGTTCCTAACTGTCGAAACTGCTGCCCTTTGGTTGACCTACAACGTAGACACTTCGGAGACCTTAGAAGGAGTAAACACAGACAATGTACTTTCCACCTCCTTATCTTGCTATTTTCACTTCTGCACATTTCTGCTTTGTAAATTATCACACTTCTACATTGCTCATGTGGCTCCTTTCTCTACGCTAGTTCCCTATAATGCAGTGATCAATAATTGCAGCTAAAAATGAACGTACAAAAATATATTTTATTTACAGTGATGACAGGGAGAACCTTCTTCATGTTGGCCTGGTTGAAGTCTGCAGCAACAGAGACCTCTCCAACAGGATGTGTGGACTGTAGCTCACTGATGGAGCAGTACTGAGTGTTCAAGACCTCCTCAGTGTCTTCACTGGGGAAATGTATACTGCCATGATGACATCACAGTACATTCTCTGGGTATGTGGAGAGGGCGACATATAACAGTCAGGATTTAATGTAGGAGAGCAGTGACTAGAGACTATTGTGGTTATTTGTAGTTATTTATGTATATTCACTCCAGCAGCCCGAGTTTTACCCCTGAGAGTGCAGCTCCTGACCACCCAGAATGATGTTAGCCCCTCCATGTAAATGATGTCCGGGACGGTTGAGTTCAGCCAAGTCTCAGTGAAAATCAGGGCTCAACAGTCTCTACTGTCCCTCCTGGAGGCTAATTTCCAGCCTCAGGTAGCATGAATTCAGGCTTTTTACAAGGCGACATTATGATGTTGTTATTTCGGTGTCCTCTTGATTTATTTATTGCTGTCAAATCACAGAAGAATCTCTTTGTTTTGGGTTCACATTAATGTAGCAAGACAGATCTATTGTTTTTAAACACCTGTTAAGAAGCTGCCACTCAGAGGAGACAGATGGACAGATGCTACACAGCTGAGAACTGTTCACCTGTTAGCTTCAGGTAGCACTGGAAGCTGCAGACTCTGGCTGGGTGCCACGCGTTCACGGTTCTATTCACGTTCTATTCACGTTGTGCGAGTAGACATGATTAAGAGTTAACAACCCTGCAGTCAAAAAAGTGTGAGTAATGCAGCATGAATATTTTCTTCGCGTTTTGTCTGAATGCAGCATAAAAGCTTTATTGTGGGCGCAAGAAATTTGAAATTGGAGGTTATCAAGGAGCATGAAGCGTCAAAATGTAGGTGCAGAAAAGAGCTTAAAATCAACATTTAACATGTGATTGTATTGTTGTTGATTGTTTTTCTTTTTTACCTAAACAAATGTAGAATTTTCAGAATTAAATTTCCAACACAATATTACACTTTCACACTGTTTGAATTGATCAATATTTCTCATGATGTTCATGATGACTGTGGTGGACCAGAACCAGCCAGGAACTAAGTTCCAGATAGACATTTACAATCAGGGACTGAAGACAGGACAGGAGACTCTCCTGAACCTGAGGCTGAAGACAATGATGATGTTTGCAGTGAGATCAAAGAACCTCAGTCAAGTTTAAACTCTCAGAAAAACATTGAAGTCCCTGTAAGTGGTGTAGGATGTGGTACTGACAAGGAACAGTTTACTTCCTCTGACTGTGATGAAAGATCTAGCAAAAACTCAAAACTGAGGATTCGTAAGAGGATTCAGACAGGAGAGAAACCATTTAGTTGTTGTGACTGTGGTAAAAGATTTAACTACCAGTGCCATCTCGACAGACACAGAAAGATTCACACAGGAGAGAAACCATTTAGTTGTTGTGAATGTTGTTAAAGATTCAGCTGACAGCAAAATCTTATCACACACATCAGGTTTCACACAGGAGAAAAAACATTTCTTTTCTCTGAATGTGGTAAATAATTGAATAATAAATTTAGACATAAGAGAAGTATAACCCAGCACATGGCCATGCACACAGGAGAGAAACCCTTCTGTTGAAGCGGTTGTGAGAAAACATTCACCCGGGGTGGCACGTTAAATCAACACAAGTGAGATCGTTTTATCACGACACAGCTTCATCATAACCAAACTTAGAGGTTCAGCTGAACAGATGGAAACAGAAACGGAACTGAAAGTGGGAAGTCAGACTCGGAAAGTATTCAACCAAACGGTGTGAGTTAAATGTTAAATGTTCTCACGGTTATTTTTGTGTTTTGTTCAGTGTTTCAGTTCTTGAGGAAACTGAAAGTGTTCTATTTAAATATGTTGAAGTTGTGTTTGGCTATAAATCAGAGTTCCTGTTGTGGAAACAGTTCATCCCATATTAAATTCACAAACAAGCAAATGACTTTCCTAGGTTCAAGCATTTGTAATTCTGAAGATTCCTCTGAGCTGAAAGACACCTGTGAATGAACTTTATCTGTCTTTGTTAAATCAACAAACACTGTGATGATTCGATCCCATCCTCAGATCTCTGAACTCTTCTTCTATCCTGTCTTTCCAGCAGAGGTTTCAGGGACTCTGTGTGTCTGTTGTCAGATCAGTGAGCGTCCTATTCGTGACACCAGTGTTGTGTTGACAGTTTGTCTAATAAAGAATTCACAAACAACAGAATGTCTTTCTGGTGTTTATTCAATGATTTGTTAGCGGACACAGTACAGAGTGTTTTTCTGTAAGGAGCGTTTACTTGTCTGAGCTTTTGTGAAGTTTCAGGGGAATTCTGGATCTTTTTAACCTGGACCTATATTTACATGTTTGATATGCAAATGATTTATACTTCATGAATGTTTTGGATCCGTCCAGTTGATCTCCTCAGCTGGCAGCCATGACACAACTGCAGCGTGATCCTTATGGGCAACTCTGACCGTCAAACTTCAGTCCACTACAAGTGTTTTTGTCTCTGACAGGCTGAGGTTGTTATTCTCAGAGTCTGACAGAAAGTATTCCTACAGAGACCGTTTTGTTAAATAATAAGATTAGTTTTGTATCCAGAAACACAAGTCCTGTTCAATAAGTCTCTCTCTGAAATCTGGTGAGAGGTCACCTTTTGATCCTCAGAATCAGTTAAATATTGAGACATGACTTTGGAAATCCTCGTGGTAAACTCCAAACTCTTCTCTCCAACTTCTGGTAACAAAACAGATCTTATTATTTAACAGAACGGTCTCTCTGTGTGGGAACCATGTCTGTAATGATGTCAGACTCTTACTGGTAGATTCCACTGAGCACATCTGCACTTCCTTAAGACGATGTTTGTGTTTAAAGCAGCTATTTGTAATTTCAAGCCACCTGCTTCCAGCCAGTTCAAACTCTCTTTGTTATTCATTTTATTTCTTTAATTTATTTATTTCAAAGACATTTAATAAATACATGACTACATAATTACTCCCCTGCTGACCATGAAAGTTCTCTACCTGTAAAATACATCAGTTAGGGATATGAGTGTGTGAGTGTTTATGAAATTACTTCCAAATTACCACAATAATGACATCAACATTTATAAAAAAGGAGTTTAAAGTGCTGCTGGAATTAGAAAGTAGAATAAAATTGTCACCAAATAAGAGAGTTTCCACTGGACTGAGTCTGTTCATGAACAAGCTGAATGAAGCCAGAAATATCAAGAAGTCCCAGAAAAGCTTCACTTAGAGGGTCAGAAGGCTTCAGAAGGCTTTTTAAATGGATATAAAATCCCCAATAATTAGGATCTGATCTGAACGAGTCCCAAGATCTGCAAGAGATTCAGAGAACTCTTCTAGTAACTGGGAGTCAGAGGTCTGTAGATGACCACCAGGTGAAAGGAGGAGGATGAAGCAGGACATGAGGCTGCAGAGAGGATGGAGAGGCTCTTCTCTGCTCCAGAGGCAGGGGCGGTTCTAGGGGAGGGCCAACAGGGGCCAGTGCCCCCGTGACTCTGAGTCTGGACCCCCCTGTGGCCCCCCCGACAGGGAGTCTGCATCAATAATACAATGACAGATTTCTTGCAATGATTTTGTGCTGAAGGGAAAGGCGGAAATAAAGTGTCTCAGCAGTTTACTACCCAATCAAAATTGTTGAAATTGTAAACACTGTTTTGTCTGAATGAGGGATTTGTCTTTTTTCCGGGTTGTATGTGCCCCCTAACAAAAAAGCCGGCCCCAACCTGGCCCCCCTAATAAACCTGGTCCAGAGCCGCCACTGTCCAGAGGACAATCCTTACATTATAGCTGTTGTTATTAACTTAATGTATGAGTTCTTTTTAAATTATGTTAATGAGCCCAAACTGTTAGCTAGTTAATAATGGTAACATTGATAACATTATGTGGGTTCAATAACAGGTTTACTTCTCCACGGTCCTCTCAGCCGGAGATAAACCAGAGCCGCTTCTCCTCTTCCTCCACAAGCAGGAGGATTAAAAAGGAAATCAGGAATTCCTGAAGCTCAAACAGATCTGACAGTCTGACTTTACTCTTCTTGTCACTTTCACGGACCTGGGCTGCATTAATAGTGACGCAACCAGGAAATGCTGCGAAGGGTAGACTGTCCCCTTCACAACAGGCTGACGCGGCCTGCAGGTCTCTCTGAAGGACCCTGCCTTTGCTGGCGGCGAAGGATGCTGCCCCTGAACTGGGACACAGCCAGAGTCATGCAGTAACTAACGTGGCCGTCATGGCAGACAAAACGTGTCGATCCCCGAGTGCGACCTGACAGGCAGGAGAGTAGACTTGTAGTCAAGACCGCCTAAACCGAGACCAAGACACTACCAAGACCAGAGAGAATCAAGACCAAGACAAGACCAAGACCAAGACAGACCAAGTCAAGACCAAGACTAGTTCAGCTCAAGACCGAGACCGAGACCGAGACCAAAAAAAAACCAAAACATTTTTTTTTGCCATTTTGCATGAGTTGTAGAACATAAGCACCATACTGGGTTCAGCTGCTTAGTATAAATATGAGATTGTATTATTTCAACTACAGGCACAATAATACAGAGACAGTGCATGTCTTGTGTGTGAACTCACTATAAATGTTTTCATCAATTGACTGAAATCAAATATGTGTAGCAATTGCATGACCGCTATTTCTACACTATTTAAGGATTGACTCTTGAGTGCTGTTAAGGACTGACACGACTATCGTCCCAAAGTTGTCTAACAAAATAACAAGCCTCCAACACCACCCTGCACCTCAAAAAAAGTCTAACGAATGGCAAATATGTTACTGATTTAAATTGGACTTAATCTGTAGATGAATTTTAAATATTAAAGATACACACAATTATCAACTTGAAATTGCATTATTTCCCATTATAGTAGCCAAATTACACTGTATAATATCAGCATCACTGAAATGGCATAGGCCTAATGCTAAATCAATCACAACGATAAGCATATATTATTCAAAGGCCAATGATGCCATATATTTATTCAAACAAGGCCATTACAAGCACAATACTGTAATTAAATACATAGACACACACGCAGGTGCACCAAAAAATGCATCAAATCAAATGCAAAATACAAATAGTTTACAAAACTGTACTTCAAATTGTACATTAGCAAGAGGAAGAACTAGTGATCACAAGATTCTGTCACCTTGATGTGTGCAATGGCATCTCAATTATAACACACCTATATATATGAAGCCTGTAGTTCAGTGGGACAAGAACAATAGAACACAGACATCACAAACAAAGAACAGATACATAAACTAATACATTGAAACTGTAGAACGAAAGGCATTCTGTATCATGCACCCATTTGTGTGTTGAGTGAGTGTGTCCTCTGTGTATGTGTCTTTTTTGTAGCTTTCTGTGTGAAACCATTTGTGTGTCTGTAGTTTTGTGAGTGTGTGCTGGGGAGTGTAAGCATGTCAGTAGTATGAGTGTGTTTACTTGATGTATGTGAGTTCACATGTTAAAGCTGTCCTTGATTGCACTTCAAGAACACTAAAGACTGCAGCTTCTTATGGCCTAGCCGTGCTCTGTGGGGTCTCATTAGAATGCCTCCTCTGCTAAAAACTCTCTCTACTGGGGCAGAAGAGGCAGGGACGGAGAGGACTTTTAAGGTGACATTGTGTAGTTGAGGGAAATGCTCTTGGTTTTTGACCAAAAGGTCAGTGCATCACAGTCATAGTCATTCATGTTGTCCAGGTACTTGCTTATTTGTGCAGTAATGCTCGAGTCCCGGGTTGTGCTGTGCTGCATCTTAGACGCATTGTAGCGTGAAAGAAGACGCTGTTGTGAGTCACGGCACAATTCTCCTGCATCTTCTGCATCTTCTGCTAGAGGTGCAGCAGTTGCATCTTGGTCTAACTCTCTGATCAAAAGGTCTGGAAAAAGGGGCACACACACATACACACAAACATAATACAGGATTAAACAGGATGCTGCTGATGACAGTATAATAACAATCACTGTAATAATAACAACAACAATCATAATAATTATAGCCACCTGTTAATGATTTCTTAAGGTCGTCTCTGAACCTCTTCAGTGCTGGACCGGATTCCCCATTATGGACATCTAAATCTACCCAGCTCAAACCAAACTGGGGATCAAGCATGGCGGCAAGGAAGTAGATCCGATGATTAAATGGCTCCTCGGGATCCCCCTGCTCCATGTTGATCCTTCTGAAGATCCCTGAGAACCTCTTCTCTAAAGACTTTTTTAGTGCTCTGACTATTGTCACAATCTACGGACGGTGGGGACCACCATGCTGATGGTAACCACAGTGTAACTGGTGAAGCTTAAGTCTGACGCTCTTGACCAAATCCCTCCTGTCCACATCCACAAAATCCACAGAGACCAGTCGGTAAACTTGAAGCATTTACTTTCAAAATGCATGAAAGTTACAAAAATCAAATTGTCACAAAAACGAATACAAATTGCATCCTATTGAGATAATTGAGAGAGCTAGAGTGTAAAAAAGAGAGTTGGAAAGAGGTCAAAAAACTATCTTGCTCCACTCCCCGCTTGTCCTGACTGCCCACCAAACTCACGCTATCCATCCAAAAAACACGCGAGAGTGTACCAAATTAAAGGTGCAGTTTGCACAAACAAAAACACATCCTGCCACTAAAAATACCAGGAATACATGTTAAAGGATTATTTTAGCTCTCAATACTAAAATTACCAAAGCATACTTATTACATATTACATGTATGAATTGTGAACGATGAAAATATTGTTATCCTTATTCCTCTTTATAAACTTAAATTACTCCATCAACATAAAACTGCATTTAGGCTCCTACATTACCGGCCCCTAATTGTTATCAATATCTTTGAAACAATTACTCAAAATGTCAACTCAAAAAAGGAGCCTACATGCTTAGGTAATTAAACCCCATCATTTATAAAAGTCCTTCCATTCTTCACCCCATAGCAAATGAGGTCTTGGCTTCCACTTCGCTCAGTTTAATTGTCCTCTGTTTCTTGAAGAAGACATAGCTTTGTTATTGGGCGACAAAGCTCGTTGGTCTTTGTCTTCACCTTCACCTGACGTACAAACCCTCTGCTGTCAGGGAAAGTCTCTAAGATTTTTCCTAGCGGCCATGAATTTCTGGGTGACGTCTCGTCCACAATCAGCACCACATCACCGACACAGAAGTTTCTTCCAGGTGCAGACCATCTTTGACGTTCTTGTAGCTGCGTGAGGTACTCCCTGCACCAACGCTTCCAGAAGATGTCCGCAAGGTACTGGACCTGTCTCCATCTGCGGTTAGCATACTGGTCATCCTTATTAAATACCCCTGGTGGTAACTCAGGCTCAACCTTGAGCAGCAGCAAGTGGTTGGGCGTTAAAGCCTCTAAGTCGTTGAAGTCTGATGATGCCTTTGTAATGGGCCTGCTGTTTATGACAGCCTCTGCTTCACACAGTAAGGTATGTAGACCCTCTTCATCCAGAACTTGTTCCTTTACTGTGAAGTTCAGAACCTTTCTCACCGAACGGATAAGTCGCTCCCAACTTCCTCCGTGGTGAGAACCTGCTGGGGGGTTGAAGCGCCAATGGATGCCCTTTTGTTGCAGATGTTTAGCGATCCTGCTGGTGTTCCATTCTTTCATTGATTTCTTTAACTCGCTGTCGGCTGAATGAAAATTAGTTCCATTATCAGAATACATCTCTTTGACTTGTCCTCTTCTGGCAAGAAATCTTCTGATTGCGTTGAGGCATGCATCCGTGTCAAGAGAAGATGCAACTTCCAAATGTACGGCTCGTACGGCTAGACATGTAAAAATGACACCATACCTCTTGATTTGTCCTCTTGCTCTTTTTACCAGGAATGGGCCGAAATAGTCAACGCCGACTCTTGTGAATGGAGGATCGTCAGGCAAAACCCTGCATTCCGGCAGATCTGCCATGAGCTGCTTACCAGTAGTTCCATGCAGTCTTTTACAGGCAACACACCTGGATAAGAACCTCCTGATGGCTCCGCTTGCTCCAGGGACCCAAAATCTTTGACGCAGTTGGGCCAACATGTGGTTCCTTCCAGCGTGGGCTGTAATCTCATGAATATTTCTCAGTACAAGCTCTGTGATGTGTGAGTCCTTTGGCAAGATGGCTGGCTGTTTGGCGTCATCCGGCATTGCGGCTCGGCTCAACCTTCCTCCTACTCTTATCACTCCGTCAAGACACACTGGATTCAATTTATAGAGTGAGCTACTTTTCTTCACCTTCTGATGCTCCATTAACATTGCCAGGTCCTCTGTGAATCTTTGTTTCTGACAGTACTTGACGATCTGTGTTTCTGCTTTCTTCAAATCTTCACAAGTCAAATCTGTGCCTCTGAAATCTTTCTTGTACTGGTCTATTCTGCTTTCTTTGTCCTGTGTGTTGGTTTTCTTTCTCTTTGCTCTCAGTTCCTTCAACAAATCTTTAAATCTCAGAAACCAGGCAACAGCACGCTTCAACTTTGTCCAAGATGAATAGTGAGTCATCAACTGGTTCACTGAATCTTTGGTTTCTTCCACCTGAATGGAGTGCACTTGAACCACTCTTTTGACCTCTGGGTCATCAACATCCAACATTCCAGGATCTGGATTCTTAGGCCACTGGTCCTGTGTACAGAGCAAGAACTCTGGTCCTGAGAGCCAACTTTCACATTTCAAGAAAGCCTCAACAGTTTGTCCTCTTGAGACTTGATCAGCAGGATTCACAGTGGTATTGACGTACCTCCACTGAGAGGTCTGAGAGTGCTCTAGAATAGCTGAGGTCCTATTAGCAACGAAAGTCTTGAATCTGGTGCCTTCACTGTTCAAATACTTAAGCACAGCCGTGCTATCTGTCCAGAAGATCGACTCCTGAAGTTCCAATTCAAGCTCTTTCTTGAGGAGCTTGTCCATCTTGACTGCAACTGTAGCGGCAGTCAGCTCCATTCTTGGTATGGTTGGAGATTTCAAGGGTGCAACCCTTGCCTTTGCCATAATCAGTGTGGATTGCGCTTCGCCAGTTTCACTGCGTAACAGCAAGTAGCTTGTGGTTCCATAAGCGTCTTCACTCGCGTCAGCAAAGTGATGCAACTGTGCGAAGGCTGGTGCACCAAACTGCTTGGTCTTGATGCATCTGTCAACTCCAAAATTCTCAAGCTGTAGAAGACCTGAGACCCACTTTTTCCAGCTCTTAATGATATCAACTGGCAGATCTTCATCCCAGCCGTACTTCCGCCGACATAAGTCTTGAAGAATTCTTTTGGCAGGCAATACTACTGGAGCGAGAAAGCCCAAGGGATCGAAGATTGAACTGACGAGGGAAAGCAGGCCTCTCCTGGTGTGTGGTCGCTCTTTGAGATTGATCTTGAACTTGAACTGATCCGATTCAGCACACCACTGGATTCCTAATGCTCTCTCCATCGGCAAGTTATCTTCGTCCAAATCCAGATCTTGAAAACCTTGCGCTCGTTCCTCTTCAGGGATTGAGTTGAGCAATTTCCGGCTATTGCTTGACCACTTTGTTAGTCGAAATCCACCTCTTGCCAACATGCTCCTCAAGTCAGCACAAAGGGTGATCGCTTTGTCTTCATCCACAGTAGACGCAAGACAATCGTCTACATAAAAGTTTTTCTTGACCATTTTGGCAATTTCTTGACCAAACTCATCCTCAAAGTCTGTTGCACATTTCTGCAGTGCAAAGGTCGCCACACTTGGCGATGATGTTGCACCAAAAATGTGGACCAACATTTTATGTTCGACAAGCTCATGCTCATGGTTCCCATCAGGCCACCAGAGGAATCTGAAGAGGTCTGTGTCCTCATCGCTGACTCTGACCTGGTGAAACATGGCCTCCACGTCAGCCATAACTGCCACCGTCTCTTGTCGAAACCTCATAAGGACCCCCACCAGCGAGCTTGTTAAGTCAGGTCCCTGTAGTAGCTGCTGGTTCAGCGATGTTCCTTGAAAACTTGCCCCGCAGTCAAAGACCACGCGCAGTTTTTGTTTGACTGGATGTCTGACTCCATGGTGAGGCAAATACCATGTTCGTCCTTCTGTAGGCTCACATTCCGTACTGTTGAGCTTCACAGCATAACCTTTCTTGAAAAGATTCTCCATAAATGTGACATACTCTGAGCAAAACTTAAGATCTCTAGAGAATCTTCTTCTCAAATTCAGTGCACGTTGTTCTGCGACTGACCTGTTGTTTGGCATGCGCAGTGACTTGTTCCTCACTGGAAGGCATACACTATAATGTCCATCCACAAGCCTTGAAGATTGAGACACCATGCTCATGAACTGATGATCTTCCTTGGACATTTCAATATCCTCGTCTTGTCCAGCATCGGGAAAATCCTGCTTGAACTGCAATTGCCAAAGCTCTTCTAGCTTTGCAACTGAGATTCGATTTGCAGTAACTTCTACCACTTTGCCTGATCTTGTAACTTCGCTTCCACCCCTGAGTGGTCCATTTACTGTCCAGCCTAGTAAGGTTTTCACAGCGTATGGTCCACCATTCACACTGTTGATTACTTGAAGTGGTTCCATAGCCTTGGGAACGTTTGCTCCGATAAGTAATCCAACCTCTGCTTGGATGGTGGGAAGTTTCACGTCCTTTAGGTGAGGCCAACGTTTAATATCCTCTTGGCAGGGAATATTATCCTTGGTTACTGGAATGGTGTTCTGTGAATACACCTCTGAAAGATCAATAAACTGGTTGCCGTCCAGGCTACTGATTTCCAGTCCTTTTACAACACAAGTGTTGACAACAGCTTCGTTGCCCATAGTTCGCAACATGATGCTTGTGTTGTGTCCGTTCACAGTGAGTTGGTTTATTAGTGACTCTGTAGCAAAGGTAGCTGAGCTTCCTGGGTCCAGAAAGGCGTATGTTGTCACTGCCTTGGTTCCCTTTTTTGCCTTGACACGCACTGGGACAATTGAAAGCACACAATCTTCCTTACCGGCCCCAGTGACACCAACAGTTTTCATCATTTGTACTAAGGCACTTGATATGGATTGTTGCTCACAACTTTCCTTCGTTGTTTCATCTTGTGAGACTTTAAAGCTCATGTGCAGCAGTGTAGGATGTAGCCGAGAACATAATTGACATTGTAGTTTCTCTTTGCAACTGCTACTCATGTGACCATGTTTCAAACAAGCGAAACACAGACCTTTGCTTCTCAAAAAGTCAATCTTTTCCTTGTGTAGCTTGCTCTTGAGTTTCCTGCAAACGCTGAGACAGTGTTGCTCTCCTTTGCAAAAAACACAAGGCTTGCTGTGTGCGTCCACTGTTTGTGTGTTCAATGCTGCGTGTTTGTCATTTCCTGTTTTGATTATGTTGTCGGTTCTAGGTGAGACTGCTGTAGTGAAGACCTTCTTTGACTTGAGCGTCTCAACGTATTGTGGTTTTGCCTTTTGTCTGAATGGCTCTCTTGTGACAGTTTCGTTGATGTTTCCATAGAGTGGGTGTAAAATATACTTCACTTGATGATTGACGAAGTTAACAAAATCCTTAAACTTGACTCTTTTCTTTGTTCTTTCTTGTAGGTCACAAGCAGATTTTCTCCAGATTTCTTTGAGCTTGTATGGAAGCTTGTTAGCTAGCGCCTTTATGTTAGCTGTGTTGTCTAAGTCTTCCATGTAGCTAATATCCGTCATGGCGTTAGAGCAGCCTGTGAGGAATAATGCGAAGGACTGAAGTGCAGCACCGTCTTCTGACTTGATTGTCTGCCAATCCAAGGCTTCCTTTATGTAGGCTTCTGCTATCTTGTAGTCGTCACCAAAAAACTCCTGTAGCATTTGTTTTGCCTTAGCATAACCTGCTGAAGGTTCCATGTGAATGCAGCTCTTAATCAAATCATGTGGTTGTCCATTTGTGTACTGCAGCAAAAACTGTAGACGATCACGATCGTCGTCAGTGCGGCTTTCAATTCCATGTTCCACAGACCTGATGAAAGTTTTATATTCCAGTGGCTCTCCTTTGAATGATGGGATAGAGAGATCAGGAAGTAGAGATGCCTTATGATTCCTCACGAGGTACTCTGTGACGTTGGCTTGCTGAGAGATAGCTTTGCATAGACTATCCAACACTGATCCATCGTTCATGTCCACATTTGATGCAGGTAGGATTCTTTGTGGCATCGCTGGCTGAAAACTGGGAATCATTTTGGATGCAGGTGAGGTGTGCTGTGGTGGCTGAAAGATAGTTTTCACCTCTGTGTCACCAACCTGTTCATTCACTTCAGTAATGTCCACGTTCATTTGTTCATATTCGTATTTGTGCAAAACTTCCAATTTTGCGTTCGACGCCGCAAGAGCGGTTTGCATTGCATGCATTTCCTTTCTCGCCTCAAATTCAACCTCTCTGCGTCTTTTTTCTGCATGCCACTCAACTTCTTCCCGTTCTAAGGCCAACTTCTCCTTTAAAGCAGCAGCTTTTGCCATTAAAGATGCCCGCTCCATCTCTGCCTTGACTCTGACTGAGGATGACGATGATGACATGCTTCCACTTTGTGATCCAGGTCTACTTAGACATTTAGTGGTTGATTTGGATGATGTAGACCTACTTTCTGCATGCATTCCACTTGTGTCATGCTGTTTAGCCTGCTCAGTTCTTTTCATGACCCCTTTCATCCATTCTTCACATTTCCAGAAGAAATCAGTCATTGCTTGATTTTTAGGATCAAACCAGCTTCTTTGATCCACTTCAAATTCTTCCTCTGTAGTAAGACGTCGCAAACCGGAATTTAAGTCTGAAAATTCTTGTTGCAAATGGCCGAAATCCACACGCAGTTTGTCTTTAACAATGTTCACATTTGCATCATCTTCCATTAATTGCTCAATTTGCTTTGTCATTGTAGTTAACTGAGATAGCTTGTACCTGCGTGCCTGCACTTGTCTGGCTTTGTGTTCTTCCACACCTTTCTCTGTCATCTTTATTGCTCGTTTTCCACTATCTTGTGTTTCCATAGTGAGCGAAATGTCCACTCTTTATCAGCGCTTTAATGTCCGAGGGCACATGAATGCATCGTAAACTGCGTTCACACACAGTGTTTTCTTCTTCGTCGTTCGGCCAAATGACGTCCCCGTAACGTACTGTAGACAAGAACACACACGTGGCTGTCCTCATCGGCGAATTTAGCTAGCGATCCGTAACAAAGCACAGCGAAGCACGACTTACGTCCGTACTTTCCTCTCAGGAAGAAAGCGTGAAGTCCGTTAAGTTAACTTCTTTTATAATCCACACAGAGTCAGGCTGTTCCAGAGTCCATTAATCCGTGAGGAGCTAGTTTTTTGACTAGTGTAACTGGTGAAGCTTAAGTCTGACGCTCTTGACCAAATCCCTCCTGTCCACATCCACAAAATCCACAGAGACCAGTCGGTAAACTTGAAGCATTTACTTTCAAAATGCATGAAAGTTACAAAAATCAAATTGTCACAAAAACGAATACAAATTGCATCCTATTGAGATAATTGAGAGAGCTAGAGTGTAAAAAAGAGAGTTGGAAAGAGGTCAAAAAACTATCTTGCTCCACTCCCCGCTTGTCCTGACTGCCCACCAAACTCACGCTATCCATCCAAAAAACACGCGAGAGTGTACCAAATTAAAGGTGCAGTTTGCACAAACAAAAACACATCCTGCCACTAAAAATACCAGGAATACATGTTAAAGGATTATTTTAGCTCTCAATACTAAAATTACCAAAGCATACTTATTACATATTACATGTATGAATTGTGAACGATGAAAATATTGTTATCCTTATTCCTCTTTATAAACTTAAATTACTCCATCAACATAAAACTGCATTTAGGCTCCTACACACAGTGTCTCCCTCTGTGAGGTCTGTTGCCTCAGAAAAAGGCTCAAGCTCAGTACAAAGGTCTTTCAGCTGGGCCCATTCTCGGACTGAAAACGCAATATTTTCTGTATCACATTTGCTGCACATTTCTCTGACATCCCGGTGGTCAAGTGTGGTGAGAGCTGTTAACTGTTTTAAGGTGCTATTCCAGCGTGTGTTGTTAGCTGCCGGGATAGATTTATTAGCCCCAAAGTGGGTCTCAAACATGTCTCTGACCTTAGAACTGCTGTGAAGCAGGGTTGTGAACTTGGTGGCCTTAGCAATGGCTCTTGCTATTGCCTTCACTTCTTTCATGCCATCACTGACAACCAGTTTGGAGCGAGTGTGCGAAGCTAGACAAGCGCTCACCTGATGACCACAGCTGTTCAAAGTCTTCTACATGTTCCTCCCACATCATTTCATCATCAAGGTCATCACTGTCACTTTCAGGTTGCTCTGAGTCCGGCAATCTCACTTTAAAGGCCCGCTTCATGTTGGATGCTTTATCTGTCAGAATGAAGCTTATTTTGTTGCTAATGCCATACTCCTCAACAATTTCATCAAATTCTGAGGCGATTTGTTCACCACAGTGCTTCCCTGTGAAACGCCAACAATCCAGCAAAAAGGATTTTAAACTGTAGGAGTCCTTGTCTTCGCAGGCAATATGCACAGTAACTCAGAGGAAGGAGCGAAGCCTCCTGTCAGACCAGAGGTCGGCTGTAAGTGCAACACTTGCCTGAGCTTCCAGCGCTTTGATGATGTCATCCTTAACCTTACTGACTAGATAAGGTATCTGCTTCTCTGTCAAGCTGGTCCTAGACACAGGAGTGTATTTGCAGTCCATGACAGAAAGAAAGTGTCTAAAATATGGATTTTCTACTAGAGACAGGGACAGAGAGCATCCAATGACAAGGTCCTGGAGGATGGCTTATGTAATGGCCTGTTGCCTGGATGAATTTGGAGCATATAAGTGGACTCTTTGCGCAAAGGAAGATATTGTCTGCTGTGTGGTGTCTGCCATCGCCAGTGATGCAGGTCCTGCTTTGTACTCCAAGTACCTGCAAAATAGGGAAAGAGACATCTGTAAGACATCTGTTCATATTCAACCACAACATACTGTCTTGCAAGTGATATGAAAATCAGGTCTTTGTATTATGAAACCTAAATCCAATCCAGTATGACACATTAACAGATCATCTCTGTATTTGACTTCATCTTTTTGCATAACTGCAGCACTATGCCTGCTCCTCCTGTCAGCCAACTAACTTGTGTGTATTGTTGATAAGAAATGAAACCAATCTTAACAGAAAATACACTTCTACTCTATAAGGTCTGATGTTGTTGTCTACAGAATCTGTAGCCTAAACCTTCTGCAGCTGTATTGGCATGATAGCCTCATAGGGCCACACAGAAGAGGACTTAACCGTGTTAACCACATCACACATTATACATACATGTACCACATCAAACATTTGATAAAATAAAATATATAATAATAAAATAAGGCTGCATTGCATGTTGATCATGTAGGCACGAGAGGGAGCAAGCGTGTGTGTGTGCGTGTGCTCTCACTGATTGACAGAAGGACTGTGTGCAGTGACACCGTACCATACCATACCATGCCGTACACCCCCCTTTCCCTCCCCCCCCACCACCATCACCACGCACGGTGGTTTTCAGCGGGAAACACTGAAATCCAAACAGACGACCAATGCTACAGCCTTTCGTTAGCTGAAGTCAAAGCAATTCAATTGGCAAACAGTTCAAAAGGTTGAGAGGACGAGCGCCAACGCCGTCTGTGTCACAAAGTGCATGTGATTGGTACCACTTGAAGGGGGCGTATAATGATATAAAAATAAAAAAAAACTGTGATATTATAGGTTACAAATCCCTTCGAGACCGCTCAGCCAGTCCGAGACATTGCAAGACCGAGAGACCCGAGACAGAGGCAAGGCCGAGACCAAAGACTGTCGAGGCCGTGACAAGACCAAGACCACAAAAAAGTGGTCTCGAGACCAAGACCGGTCTCGAGAACTACAAGTCTACAGGAGAGTAAAGGTGAACCGCTCCTCAAGCCTGTCAGGTCGCACTCGGGGATCGACACTTACACAAACAATGTTCTCAATGCTCGTGTTCATGTGTAGAGACCCTGGTGATGCTACAAGCAAAGTTTCACGTTGTGTTGAGCCTTCTTACTGTTTTGAAAATAGAGATTTTGATGCCATCGCATCCCTGCCCCGAGCACTCCTGTTCAAAATTAACATGCCCAAAACCCAACTACGGTACATTTTTCAAGTGTGTCTTTCGTCGTAATTATGCTGTTACACGAAGGTTTGACTCATATTCAGTCGCAAATAAAGCCTTGGTTGCTTTTTGGTGAGAGTTTCACTTTAAATAAATGACACTGTCTGTTTTCTACCTTCAGTTTCGACCACAGTCCTGTTGAAAAAGTGGAGAGCAACAAAGCGGATCATCATTCCGGCAACTCAAGACAGCAATAACAAGTGAAGGTGGAGGGAGACGGGCAACAACCTGGAGTATCACAGGACTCTAGTGGCTCTTCTTCTGCCCACGCTGCTGCTGAGAGCAAAGGAGAACATGGAGATGATGATGATGATGAGGAGGTGGAGGAAGAAGACGACGACGATGATGAATGGAAGCCAGACAAGAATGACAAGGAGCTGAGTGAGGACCAAGCTGAACCGAGACCATCGAAGAAGACGAGGGAGCGGCGAGTCAAACATCTGGGAGACAAAACAAAGAGACAGAAACAGAAGGAGGCGTCGACTGAAAACAGCAACGCTGCTCTGTCCTGTGAAGTCTGACATGCTCTGCACAGGTCAAAGAACATGTTGATCAAACACACCTGGACTCACGTGGACGATCCGGAGAGGCTTTGTGGAGCGTGTGGTGAACGTTCAGAGTCTGCAGACGAGCTGAGAAGTCATCTTCAAACTCACCTGAAGACACACAGTTGTGACATCTGTGGAAAGTCTTTCCTCACCGCTGCTAGCTGAGGATCCACAGCAGCAGCCACACAGGAAAGAAGATCTACTGCTGCAACGTTTGCGGCAAATCCATCGCCGACTTCCGAGTGCTGTCCTGACACAAGTTGTTGCACGTGGGGATAAAACACTTCTGCTGTCAGGTTTGTAGTCTGGCAGATTAAGTCCAAATTTCAGAACAATCGTTCACTTTGTGATACGAGCACCAAATTTGGCATGAATAATGCCGAGACCCTACTTTTTGAGAAAAGCCCGTTAGCCACCTGAAAATCCAATATGGTGGCCATTTTTCAAGATGGCGGCCACATAAAATGTACCAAAACCCCTTTTCTATTGTAGAATGGTAAAGGCTGGGCATATTTAAAAGATCTAGACATTGAATTGTATGTATTTTGAGTAGACAAATCCAATGATGCAACTAAAAAAACTGTTTCAAGGTAGGGGTGGGTGATATGGGCAAAAAACAATATCTCGATATTTTGGGGGATTTTGGCGATAATGATCATCTGTCGATATCCTTTAAAATGTGATTGGAACTGTCCGAGTCAGGGCTTGTGTCCACCAAACGTGTTTTTAGCGCTGAGGGCTCTCAAAAACTCTTTTTCCGAGTGTCCAGCGGTGTGAAAAGTTGAACAGATTTCAACTTGAAGGAAAACTCTTATTTATTTTCTTTAAACTTTAGCATTCAAGTACAAATAAAAGAAAGACTCTCCATTTTTGTACTTTTGAACTCAATAATTGAACTACAATGTAGGAATATTGAATTCTGTAAACATTCAGCTGTCAGGTAAATTGTGCTGCAGTGCAGACAAACACGAGCATATGATAAAATAATAACAGTAGCATTTGTAACAAAGTGCTCTATGCATATTTTGAGAATTATTGCGCATCATCAAGTCTATCTTATGGCCTTATTAAACAAATGACTAACTTCAAGTTCCATCCAGGATTGTACAACAACAACAAAAAAATCCAAAAAAGACAAAAATGCGTCACTAAGGGTTTTCTCAAATATTGTACAAAAATATAGAGATTTGTAAACAAATTACATTAATGTTGAAAAAAAATCCGCCATTCTAAGATAGAAAAAATACCCAGTATTATTACAGCTATGGACAGATGCCAGAAACTTTGCAGAACTTTGTACAAATAACATTCTAGGCTAACAGTTCACTGATTACGCTACTTCAGATTATGAGCCAAAAACAGCAGTCTGTCCACAGCCCTTTTCAGATAGAAAAGGCGGCACATTTGCTCCAAGGTTAGAGCGGCAATTTGCTGCCCTGTCATTCTAAAATATTCCTCCTTTTCTAAAAGCCACCTCTGGGGTTGGTGTAAACATGTGACGTGATGTGAAGCTCGAAGTTCCGCTGTGAACAGTGAGACAAAGAATTTGTCATCAAAATAAGAGCGTTACATTTTACCCAGTCAGAGTTTAGAACTGGGTTCTTAGCGGGGGGGCTTTTAATTTGAAAGTAGCAACCGCTCCTAGCTTGGCGCTAGCTAACAAGCGGGCACAACAATCATCTGAAGTACAGGTAGCTTCAGGGACTGGAGGCGCCTGCATTTTCTCTCTGCCATCACGACGCGCTGCTAAACTGTTGCAAGGAGGATGCTAGCGAGAGGTCATGTGATCACGTAGGCCCACAAGTGTGTGACTGAATCCTGCTATGAGAGAGCGATGCTGCACCGTGTATTAAGTGGATGTGAGGAGTTTCCGGGTGCGTTTCAATATTTTTGGCGAAGTAATTTAAATACTCGATAATGGAAATTTGCTAATCGTCAAGACAACAATGACAATATTATCGCAAACGATATATATCGCCCACCCCTATTTCAAGGCTAGTTTTCAAAATGGCGGCCATTTTTCAACTCAAATTCGCAGTTTTCTGTCAAATTTTATCACATATGAGGTTTCAATTATGCAAAATTTCAATTCAATCTCAAAATGTTGAAAAATGTCTTCATAAAGGCCTTTTCACACCTATCTGACTTCCGACCGTCGTCAAAAAAGGCAGTCAGACTGATCAGTCGGCTCCTGTCTCCCTGAGGCGGTCAAAAAAGTGTCTTTAACACACCTGAACAACCACCGACCTGACCATACGTTCTGCGTTTACATGAATCATAATAAGTCTCCATACAGACAGCGCTTATCCATCTTATTCCTAGCTAGCTCCTGCTAGTGGAAAATATAGCTCTGACTAGTCAAATTTGGGACACTTGGTTAAATGTTGAATATCTAGATAATGCAGCCCATGAGCTGAAAATGAAGTGCAATACATTTGTCACATACCAGAAATACTGTTTGTAGCTTGGATCAACTCAAAGATCAGGCTGTAATATATTTGATGTTAGTTCGCTAGCTGCTAGCCATTACATTGCACATAATTGATTAGTTAGCATGGTTGCTAGCGGAGTTATTCCATTACAATCCATGGCGTTATTTCTACTGATATGCATCCCAGAACACCACATTACACCCCAAACTAAAAATCAGAAATGGCCAGTGTCACTGACAATTAAGTTTATTGTGCCGACGGCATGATGTTAAAGCACAACCAGGGCACACTGGTGGCATCATTGCTGTGAGACTCAACATGAGGTTCAGTGTCAGCTAATTAGAGTACTTACCATAGTTGTAGTCTAATAACTGTAGTTATAGCAAGTATAGCTTAATGTCCCAAATGCTATCTAATTAGCCCTTTATATACACCAACTAGTAGTTTAGTTAGTTGTAATATAGTTAGCCGCACCTGAATTAACAGGATGTGCCAGTGCGGGAAAGCTGAGCCAAGTGTAATGAGGCTTTAATTACCTGGATGGTGTACAGATCACACTAGATGAATGATCGGGCTAGGTGTAGGGCACTTTGATGTTTGAACCTAGTTGTGTCTCAAATCTGAATGTGCTTTTGTATTTTGTATGGTTAGGTGGTAAAAGGAAAGCCCCTCGGTCTCAACTATTACACATAATGGCTGCTTCTTATCCACTGAGTTCTGCATCTCAAACTGACTTGAGAAAGTGTTGTCTTTGTCAGACAGATTTAAAGGAAGAGTTGAAATCTCCTCCAACTCATTATCCATGTAGTCCTGAGAGCAATGGTTATTCAATGATTGCCACTAACATTCCACTCTTTCAAGAAGTCAACCAGTTGCCAGTCAGCTTAGACATGTCCTGGTTTGATGATGGAGGGGGCATTGAGGAAACGCTGAGAAGGAACAGTGCAAATTATCACCACAGCTGTCCTTCTGTCAAACCTCACTGTTCTATTGAAATTTAAAAAAATCTATACAAAAAAAAAGAAAACACAATGAATAAAGAAAAACATGCACTTACTTAACCTGGGAGGTGTGTCCTGGTATAGTTCAGTTCAAACCAGTGATCATTTCCCATTCATTTTAAATATTCTACTGATATAAAATGTATCAAATGTAACAAAACAAACAAACAAACAAAATACCAAAAACAGTGAGAAAACAATTAACTAAACTAACGAAAATTTGTACAAAAAGGCATTATTTTTGCCATTCATTGCCGTCTATCTTCACAATTTAACACATTTTTTGACTTTTTATCGAAGAGTTGAAAAGCTCATATCCTTCAACCTATATATAAATATCAAGATCATCAAAATGTGATTATCCAATCTCAATCCAGGTCAAATACCAAGTCTAATGGCTTTCAACGGCGGCTGTTTTGGGAATTGGCGGCCATATTGGATTTTTTGTGTGGCTAACAGGCTTTTTGGAAAAAGTGGTTCCCAAAGAATATTTGTGCCAAGTTTGATGCTTGTATCACAAAGTGAACGACTATCTCACTAATCTGCTGGACTATTGTGGGAAGCATTTTGGAACTTCTGCAAAACTGAAACTGCACAAGAAAATTCACTCAGAGCGAGACAAAGCGTTTCTCTGTGACGTTTGCTGCAAAACGTTCTACACGATAGGTGAGCTGAAGGTTCACCTGAAGACGCACACCAAGGTGACGATCACCTGCACCGAGTGCGGCAAGGGGCTGTCATCTAAAGAATCTCTAAACAGACACATGATCGTCCACGCCGGGGAGAGGCCGTACCAGTGCTCAGAGTGCGGCCTGCACTTCAAACGCATGAGCAACCTCACCGCACACATGAAAATCCACACGGGCGTCAAATCGTACGTCTGCGGAGTTTGTGGGAAAGCTTGTGCTCGCAAGACATATCTGACGGTCCACATGAGGACGCACAGCGGAGAGAGACCTTACGAGTGCACCGTCTGTGAGAGAGCCTTCACTCAGAGCCACTGTCTGAAGACACACATGAAGAGCCACCAGGAGGTGGAGAAGGCAGCGGAGGACGGACTCAAGTCCAGCTGAAGTGTCGGACTTTTCTTATTCTTCTTTTAGATTTTGATGCTCTGGCAGTTTTACAGACGAATGTTCTGAGGTCACAGTTGCTGCTGACTGTGGTCACAAACACTGAGGGGGGATCAGCAGTGTTGGCCATTCCTCCACATTCTGCTCCCTGCTCATTGGAAACAACTGAACCAGAAAACATTCTGAGGACTCAGGAGACTTTAACTACGGGACCTAACAGACTGCAGTGGAATGTTTGAGGCCTCATAATCATAGTTGTACTGTAACATATTGACTTCAGCTGTTGTTTATTAAATTCTGAGTGTTTCTGCCTAAAATAACTGGACTTGTTCCTGGAATCATAACTGATAGATAAATAAAGCTGAAACAGAAACAAACACTGAAGCCTCTTTAAAGCAAATATTAGGTGGATTCTTATTTACTTCTCCTGTTATTCTGTGATATTTTATCAGTTTGAGCCTCTAACAGGTCGTCAGTTCATCTGAAGCCAGCGAGGAAAATCATTCTTTAAAAACTGACTTTAAAACTCTGAGAAACATCTGAATGTAAACACTTAGCACTTTATATTAAAAGATTCCTGTCAGACGATCAGAGTTCATCACTGATGTTCTCATAAACAACCACCAGAGGGCGACATGAGCTCTGCCCAGGTTTAGTTTTCAGAACTGCACTAAATACACTTCTGAGGTAGTTGTACTTTACTTGAGTATTTCCATTTCTGCAAATATGTACTTTTTACTCCACTACATTTATTTAAAACACTGTTTTAGTTACTTTACAGATGACATGCTGCCTCAGAGCTGAATCAGCACTTTTTAAAATTTATTTATTTGATGAACAATCAGATTAAAAACAACTCTTATATTCATACAAATGATCTGAAAAGTGCTGAATATACTTTAGTATTCAGTGAGAGAGTGACGAGAGAAGGTGACAGTCTCAGTGTTATAAACTCAGCTATCAGTCTGGTTTCCTGCACTACGTCCCTGACTGACCACATTAACTAGGCTGGTAGAGTCCATACAGCACTGACTGTATCACTAGCAGACTCTCTAGTCACCTGCAACCTGCAGAGTGCTACATACTGTCAGAAAAATGTGCGCTCCAGTAACACAGTTTTAACTCTTAACCTTCAGAGAGAAAGAATCACCAAAGAGAGTTCCTTTGATCAATAATCTTTTACTTGCAGCAAGGGGAGCAATCATACAAAGTAACAGGTTGTAAGGCTGTCTCTGCAGATCTCCACAGAATCATATTAAACAGCAACATTTATAGCATCGTCTTCACAGGTCACACCCAGTGATCGCGTAACAGTCACTGTTGAGGAACAAACATTCTTAGTTCATGTTTCTCATGTCACATTCTCAATGACAGGTGGTGTTCGTTTCAACTATTGTTAGTGGTTACATGCAGGTTAAACAATATATGCATCATACAGGAAACAGACTGCAACAACTCCTGAGACAGGATGTGGTATTCATTTAACCACTTCTCCTTTCACATACAAACACACGGGGTTATAGAAATGTCACACAAGAGTTTAACTAATATTGTTCCATCACATCACTCGTGTCAAACCTTCTCAAACACCTGTCTATGTTGCTGTAGCTCACAGACACGTATCTCTAATAGAGACACCTGAGACAACTGCAGGACAGTCAGCACAGCCATCATGACACTTGTTTATCGAGGCTGTGTTACTGTGGTGACATCCAAAAATAAAGAACTAAGACAAGAGACGAGGACAGAAACACAGTGAACCACAGCTGTGGGCGTCACAGGAAGCAGCGTCTAACATGTGACTTACTGGAAACAGCTCAAAGTGAAAGTTGAGTTCAGTCCTGGTGTCAGTGGACGGTCAGCAGCAGCAAAGTGACGACTGGCTGTGAACTGATGTCCTCCATGTGTTTCTGAAGTGAAGCTCAGTAAAGAGGACTTTGTGCTTGTTGTAGTTGTGACAGGAAGATGAAGATGTTTGTGGTGTTTGTGATCCTCGTGCACGGTAAGATAACCTTCCTCCCTCTGATCTGATCGTCACCTCGGTCCAACGTCATAATAATAATAATGCATTTTATTTGAAGGCGCCTTTCAAAGCACTCAAGGACACCACACATAACTACAACAGTACAACAAAAAGAGAGGACAATTTAGTGCAAATGAACAAAGTAAGAGGATGCAATTACATGGTGCCAGCTCAGCACAGAATTCACACTCTGCAGTCCTATACAGGAAGTCAACCAGGCAGCGTTAGGCAGGGTTGAGCTTCCGGGGTGAGAATAGTGCAATAGAGTGAGCTCACTAACACACATTGTGCATAAAAAGTCTGAAATCTTTGAGTTGAACTAGATAAAAATGTGTTTAGTGTTGTGTTGTGTTGATATTTGTGTTGAGTGTAGAAGACTGTGCAGTCACACTGTCCTCAGTTTTATGGCCTGTTGCAGCAGCTGTACAGGACAAAGTCCACACAAATGATCCATTGAAACTCATTTATTAGTTTGGTACTGAAGGTGTGTCATGTTTTATAGCACTACAGCAGGCACGTGCACACATCGGGCCAAAGGGGTGATTGAGTCCCCGCCCCTTTTTTGTGTTTTTAATGAATAAATAAATTCCTGTTGTACATAGAGATGTAAGAAAAAACACGACAGTGTAAAAACGTCCAGCTCATTGCGCTGTATAGTAGTGAAGTCCAGTGGTGGACAGTAGCAGAGTAAATTTACTTGAGTACTGTACTTAAGTTCATATCCAGAGGATTTGTACTTTACTTGAGTATTAGATTTCTTTGGTACTTATTACTCTTACTTGAATACATTTCCAAGACAAATATTTTTACTTTTACTCAAGTTAATTTCTAGGAAGGCTGAAAAGTACTCGTTACTTTCAGGTCTGCTCTTTTTTTTTTTTTTTCTAAAATACTATTGGACACGAGCTGTGTTTGTCAAAGAAGGAAACCTATCACAGTGCATGCTCTCCACTGGGATCTACGTAAAAGTGGAAATACGTCATCCCTCCCCATAAGGACACCACCAAAGTAGCCACGCTCTCGACTGTGTTTGTCAACACAAAAACGCGACTTTGGCTGCATCAGGAGAACAAAGACAATCCACTGAGTCTCAGTCTGAGTCTGATAATGATCCGGAGCAGGAACTTTAGGAAACCCTTGGCCTTACCTGGACTCCATGTTTGAGTTTGACAGAGTAAAAAACGTGGACATAAATCAAATCAAATCAATTTTATTTATATAGCCCAAAATCACAATCACATTGCCTCAGTGGGCTTCACAATCTGTACAGTAAACAACATCCTCTGTCCTTAGACCCTCGATTAGAGTGAGGAAAAACTTCACATGTTGATGGAAAAAAAACCTTTCAACAGGGTAAAAAAAAAACAATGGAAGAAACCTCAGGAAGAGCCACAGAGGAGGATCCCTCTTCCAGGACGGACAGACATGCAATAGATGTTGCGTGTACAGAAAAGAGCAACAATTCACAGTTTACAAGTTACATCAACAGAAAGTCTGATACAAGTTATGTAAAGTGAGTGGATCCTGGAGACGACCGAGCAGGACGAGGCATCACCAAGTGGAGCCCGAGCCAGACGACCTCCTGTCCACCATGATGACCTGGAAGAGGGCAGGACACACAAGATCATTAGTAACAGACAGAGAGAGACATCAAGGTTAACAGAAATATAGATATGAGGAGATAGTGAAGCAGAGGAGAGCAATGATCCAGCAGAGCCCGGGGTGTGACAATCCAGATCAGTCAGTATTTCAAGGCAGCAGGAGCCCGGAAAAGGTAGATGGTCCCAGGGGGCCGTGGTCCATCAGAAGGGAGCCTGAAAGAAAGAGGGGAGGAGGAGAAAGAGAAGGAGGAGAGAGGAGGAGGAGGGGAGGAGAAGCTATAGAGAGTGAGGTGTCTGCACACTTACACATTCAGAGCTAATCTTTAATAGTGATAGTTGTTTTCCCTTACTGTGAGGTAAGAGAGATGGCGGATGTGATGTTTACATATCTAGGAGTGTCGTAAAATTACTTCTCTTTTCTCGGTTGGTCCAAAAGATTTCAAAGATCAAAAAGTCACCAGGAGTCTTCAAGGCTGAGTGCAATAGAACTTCATTTGCTGGCAAAAAAGAGCGGGATCAGACACAGAGAAAATCCATGAAAAAACCAAACTGACCCGAGGCTCAAAGCCCCGAACATCCTCTTTTAAACACAGAAAAGTGGGTGTGTCCGTTCAGACAACATGGCCTCAACCAATCATTAGTCTGCTTAATTTCTGCTGACAGTTATTTCTCTATGGAAAAATACCATATTTTTTAATGGAAAATCCCCATACTCTTGTGGAAAAACCCTGTATTACCTTCTGCGCTTGCGCGAAGATTGGCGTACGTGCAGAACTGCATGTCGACCAGTTGCACCTCGCCTCGCTTTGTTTTTTTACATTGGGGCTTTCTCTGTGCTGCTATCACCGGCTCTTACAAACTCTGGCCTTGAGGCCTTCAGGTTTTTATAACTCAGTCCCCTACTTGATATATCCCATTATATCTGACCACTCTTGGCACTGCATTTTTAAACATAATGAAGGCGTTACATATTTGGTTATATGATGTAATTCTTAGATTTGTGGTTATGTTTTCACACTTGACATCATCTGACTATAGCAGCTTTAAACAGTAGATGCACTTTTCAGTCAGCTGGTGCCCAGCAGTATGTTTCAGCAACTCTTTCACACTTGTTACCCTTTGTTTCTTACTTTTATCATTATAACAGTTTTTATCAGTTACCATTAGTCACTATTTACTAACTGGTTATTTTATACTGACCACTATCTACTTACTATGGTTATTTTACACTACAGGGGCCCCGGAGCAATTAAACAGCTCCCTGTGTGTACATTAAAGGTTAGCTGGAGGAGAGATTCATATGGAGGCATAAAGCTGAGTCTATCTTCTATAGTAGTTGTTCAGAGCTGACTTAAGGTACACATCGCCATATAAGCATGAAGAGACAATCCGGTCCATTTTAGGCTGTAAGTTCCAAGAAGTGACCTCAGCGGAAGTTAGATAATGTACAGGAGGAGGCAGACTAACTTCTCTTTCTACTATTGGATAGATGGACCCTCAATCCACCAAAGTGACCAGTTGGAATAAGTGGGACGATGCGAGGAATTAGACTTTAAAAAGGCCCGCACAAGCAGAGAAGGGTGTGGTATTTTGCAGATTCCAGATATCGAAGGCGATAAGACTTCTGTGACAGCAGAGGGCAAAGCATTGGGCAGAACTTTGTCATACATTTGAGACACCCAGGTAGCAGCTGTGCCTGGACGGACGCTGGCATTGAGATCTGTTTTCAATAAAGATTTCTCTAACATTCCACCAGCCTGGCTTCCACAGAATCATTATCAACATACTACACACCGACACCTTTGATGAAGAAAGCCCAGAAACTACAAGAGTGTAGAGAGTGACACAGCTTGCAGCTTGTGGGAACAGAAAACAAAACAAAGGTTAGAGAAATGCAATATTGATCAGAATAAACAGATTGTTTCTCGTCGGCAGCACAGTGTAACTCTAGTAACTCTGACACCGACCCACTGAGAAGCTTACACTTGATATCAGGGCTAATTAAAGGCTAAATCGAAGAAGTGAGTTTTGAGTTTAGATTTAAAGGCTTCAACAGAGCCAGATTGTCTGATGTCAGCTGGGAGGTTATTCCAGAGGAAAGGAGCCCGATAGGAAAAAGCCCTGCAGCCAGCTGACTTCTTATTAATCCTGGGAACCATCAGGAGCCCTGAATCCTGAGAGCGTAATGCCCCAGTTGGAATATATGGTGTAATGAGATCTGACATGTACGACGGGGCAAGGCCGTGTACAGTTTTGTATGTCATCAGCAGCACCTTACAGTCTGATCTTAGATGTACTGGGAGCCAGTGCAGAGATGCTAAGATTGGTGTAATATGATCAAATGTTCTTGTTCGTGTTAAGACTCCGGCTGCAGCATTCTGAACCATCTGAAGACTTTTAGTGCTCTCACGTGGAAGACCTGAAAATAAGGCATTGCAGTAATCAAGCCTAGACGAAACAAAGGCATGAATCAGGATCTCTGCATCCGCGGTGGACAGGAAGGACCTCATTTTAGCTATATTGCGCAGGTGGTAGAAGGCGATCTTGGTAATTTCTTTGATGTGCTGATCGAAGGAGAGTGTAGAATCAAAAGTAACACCTAGATTCTTTATGGCTGACCTTTGAGAAATAACACAGTTGTCGAGAGTTACAGTCACCTGGTCAACATGGTGTCTCTGTTTGGCGGGGGCGATGACCAGCATCTCAGTTTTTTCTGAATTTAGGAGCAGGAAGTTTTCTGACATCCACTTCTTCACTGAATATAGGCAGGTCTCTAGTTTCGTGATTTGCGATTTGTCATCAGCTTTTAAGGGCACATACAGCTGAGTGTCGTCCATATAGCAGTGGAAATGTATTCCATAGCTCCGAATAATTTGGCTGAGAGGTGTAATATATAAAGAGAAGAGCAAAGGGCCCAGAACAGAGCCCTGGGGAACTCCATACTTCACAGCAGTAAAAATCGATGACGTACCATTGTAGGAAACACATTGTGTTCTTTCAGACAGGTACGATTTTAGCCAGGCTGTCAGGCCAGAGATGCCAAAATGACTTTCAAGTCGGTCTGACAGTATGCCATGATCTATAGTATCAAATGCAGCGCTGAGATCCAGTAACATGAGCACTGAGGTCGAGTTAGAGTCTAAGGTAAGTAGAATGTCATTTACCACTTTAGTAAGGGCGGTTTCAGTGGAGTGACAGGCTCTGAACGCTGACTGAAAAGGTTCCAGGAGATTATTATTGAGTAGGTAGCCTGAAAGTTGTTGGGACACGACTCTTTCTAAGACTTTAGAGAAGAAGGGAAGGTTGGATACTGGTCGATAGTTATCTAGTGATCCTGGGTCGAGATGTGGTTTCTTTAGTAGAGGCTTAACCACAGCAGACTTAAAACTAGAAGGGACAACACCAGTCCTGAGTGATGAGTTAACAATATTTAACATTGTAGGTCCCGGTGCTGGCCATAGTTCTTTAGACAGTTTTGCCGGAAAGGGGTCCAGGACGCAGGTAGTTGGTTTAGAGGATGAGACAATTTTAGACAGTATCTCAAGGGAGATATTTTCAAAAGTGTTTAGAGCTGAGACTAACTGAGAATCGGCAGCAGAACATTTTTTGACAAAGTTTGACGAGGAAGCCAGAGATGATGAGTTAATTTTAATTCTTATCTCATCAATTTTATTGCAAAAGAAATCTAAGAAATCATTTGCATTAAAGGGTGCACAGCTCACCGACTGTGGTTTTTGAGTAAGTTTAGCCGCAGTGTTAAAGAGAAATCTAGGATTGTGTTTATTATTGTTTATTAGGCTGGAGAAATATGCTGTTCTAGCAGTATTTAGAGCACGCTTATAGTTTAGCACACTATCATGCCAGGCAAGATGAAAAACCTCCAGTTTAGATTTACGCCATGCTCGTTCCATTTTCCTGCAGGCCTGCTTGAGATCTCGGGTTTCATCAGTAAACCAGGGAGTAGATTTCTTTGGTCGTCTTGTCCTGGTAGAGACCGGTGCCACAGAATCGAGGAGTGAAACAAGTACTGAGTTCACTTCATTCGTGAGACTTTCCACAGGTTTTGTCACAGTTGCAAAGGGAGCCAGGACCCCGGGCACTTTATCACTGAGCGTCGCTGTGATTGCCAGGCTGATACGACGAGAAGTAAAAACATTTGTGTCATTGACATAGGGACAGGCTAATGACGCTTCAAGTGTAATGAGAAAGTGGTCCGACACAGCAGCGGAGACAGAAGCGACGTTCAGGGCTGACACATCAAGTCCATGAGGAATGATCAAATCCAGAGTGTTTCCACTGGAGTGAGTGGGTTCATGGACAAGCTGAATAAAGTTGGAAATATCAAGAAGTCTCAAAAAGCTTTCCTAGAGGGTCTGAGGGCTTATTTAAGTGAATATTGAAATCCCCAATGATTAGGATTTTATCTGAACGAGTCACAAGATCTGCAATAAATTCACCAAATTCTTCTAGGAACTGGGAGTAAGAGGTCTGTACAGTACAACCAGGTGAAGCCTGTTCCCTGGACAAGGCTGTTACTATTTGATGAGGATGGTTTTAAAACCAGAGCCTCAAATGAAGTAAATTTAATGTCCTGGTTGGAGCTTAGGCTGAGAATAGATTTGTAGATTAGAGCAACACCTCCCCCCTGTTTAGAGGCCCGAGCAACATGGGCGTAGTTATAGTCAGGAGGAGAGGCTTCATTTAATGGCAGAAAGGTATTAGGTTTCAGCCATGTTTCACATAAGCCAATCATGTCCAGCTTATGCTCAGTCATCAGAGCTTTGGCAATATTGTTGTTGAAACTTTCATGCCAATAAAGCCCCTTTGAATTGAATTGAATTGAATTGAAAAAAAACTGAGAGAGAGAGAAGCCGCTGCCTCACTGAGAACTCCACCACACACATAGATGAGACGGCTAACAAGTCGTCTTTCACTTATTCAATATGATATATGTAAGGGATAATGCCCGACGAGGTGTCCATAAACAGGAGTTAATGGACGACGCGGAGGCCTAAGAACCGTCCGACGCGCAGCGGAGGACGGTTGCCTCCGCGAAGACCATTAAATCCTGTTTATGGACACCTCGAAGGGCATTATCCCGCTTATACCATGGTCACTTGCCAAAGAAAAGAAATTCGGACCATTAATTTACATTTTCATGCGTTTTACAATCAAAATATTAAGTTTTTCACAAGCCATAACTTCGTTTCCCTGGTAACGCCTGAGGGTTTGACTAATACCTGGAACAATCATTACTCTCCCGTAAGTTTCTTATGCAACGGAGACGTTGTTCACTCCTCCAGTAAATAGGACGGACCATAGATACGACTTGGCAACGGGAGATATTCTAGTCCGCTCAGCCATGAGCCAGCAAGCTAACGCTATGCTAGCAAGTATCAAAGTCAATAACATTGCGCACGGATGACAAACAGTAAATATAATTTGACACTATGCTAGCTGACAAGACTAGCTAGCTAACCAGTCATGTCATTGTCCCCAAATCAATAGCAAGATTTTCACGAACAAATGATCGGCCGTGTGTAACGTTACTGTGGCCGCAGCCTGAAGTAGAGAGTTGAACAGCGAACGGGATGAGAGATTATTCGCGTATCAGTAAGTTTAGAGGGGAAGTGAACTTTCTGCAGCTTGTGTGTTACAGTCGCCACCCTGTGGTGTTCAGAGGATAAGACACTGAAGGACTGACAGCTGAACTCAGTGTTGGAAATATAATATTCAGATTTGATAAGCCAGCTAGCGCATTCATTTTACAGCGGTGAACAGACAGGGGTTCAGGGGTTAATGGACACCCTGCAGCCAATCAGAATCCAGTATTCCCCCAGACCATGGTATAAGCTTAAATATGAGTCATATTTCAGAAAAGCACTCATTTGTGCTTGTTAAGCTAACTGCTTGTTAATGAGAGTTAAGAATAATCTAATCCAACAGCTGTCTGTGTGGCTGTTTATCTGAACTTCTTCCAGATATTGAGTTTACTGTGACTTTGCTGTTGTAAACATTGTTGTTCCTACTAACAGTCACAGTAGTTATTTCTTGGAACTGTCACACTTTTAGACGTGTTGCCTGTATTTCTAGTTTGCACTTGCTCGCCCATGATTTTCTTTTTGTTATGCAAGCTGTGTTAATGTGTAACCTTGGAAAGTCGGGAAAGTGGTCTAGTTTATTGTCTAGCTAATATAGGTCTAAGGCTACGTTAGCTGTGTGTGTGTGTGTGTGTGTGTGTGTGGAACCAAGCAGTGATGATACTGTACCGTTTTATATGCTGGCTTGCTGCAGGGTAGTAATTAGATGAATGCTTCTGCAAAGATTATAATGTGGCTGGTTTACTGTCATGGAAGTGCAGAGTTCAGATTGCTGGAACACGTCACAGATGTGATGTTGTGTTGCTCCTCCATGATCTTGTTCTTTAAACTATCTCAACGTAAGTCATCGGTGTCTCTGAGTCTTCATCTCATCTAAAAGGTCATACAAACTGAAATTCCACAACACTCTGCAGATTGATGAAGACATTTGGTTCTTGTACAGAGAATCAGCAGGACTGAAGGTTCAGCTTCCTGTCCGTCAGTCTGAGGCTGCTTCATGCTCACACAAACTGGACCAACAGCTCTGAAAAGTGTGAGGAAACTGAAGCTCCTCCTCTTTCCTCAGAAGTGATCTGTGGCAGTCTGACTTCATTCCAGAGAGCTGCTTTAACAAACTCTGGAGCTCAACTCTGAACTGACAACGGCCGACGGGTCAACAACAGTCTGTCACCAGAGAGTCACCAGACTCCCTTAACAAATGAGTTAATCAGTATTTACAACAAAGGGAATATTGATCATCCATTAGTCAATTTTATTTCCATCTGAAGGCTGCTCACACACACACACACACACACACACACGTCTGTGTGAGATATTAAAGATAATATCCACAAACGTATCAAAACAAGACATGTTGGACCTGTCTGTTCACATTCCAGCAGCTGCTTCACTGGAAACAGCTCAAAGTGAAAGTTGAGTTCAGTCCTGGTGTCAGTGGACGGTCAGCAGCAGCAAAGTGACGACTGGCTGTGAACTGATGTCCTGATGATGCTTTGCTGACAGCAGCGTCACATGTGGATGTAAATGTTGGCCTTCATTCACACAGAGTCTGAGTTGAGCTTTAGCAGCACAGTTTACAGGCTGCACACACTGCAGAGGACCACATTCACTCATGACATGAAATAAGGCTGCTGTCACTGACCCTCTCTGTCTGTGTGACCTCACAGTTTCCCAGCATGCCTCAGCTGTGGAGGTGTATGACTGGGACCCGTTTGTCCTGCTGCCCTGTGACTTTCCTGCTGGTCGACTGGACGAGCCCTCAGTGGTGTGGAGCCGCTACGATCTCAATCCTTCAACCGTCCACCAGCGTCAGCAGGAAGGTGACAAACTTAAAGACCAAAACCAGCTTTACAGCGGCCGAACATCCATGAAGACTGACGCTCTGGAAACTGGAGACCTCAGCCTCAATCTGACAAAACTCCACCATTCTGACAGCGGCTCCTACACCTGCACCGTCAGATGGTTCAGAATGGGGAAACACAGAGAACTGAGAGTGACGGACGTACAGCTGCAGGTCAAAGGTCAGCAACTAACCCTAAAACCTCCTGTAGATACAGATCAGAGGTCAGAGGTCAGCAACTAACCCTAAAACCTCCTGTAGATACAGATCAGAGGTCAAAGGTCAGCAACTAACCCTAAAACCTCCTGTAGATACAGATCAGAGGTCAGAGGTCAGCAACTAACCCTAAAACCTCCTGTAGATACAGATCAAAGGTCAGAGGTCAGCAACTAACCCTAAAACCTCCTGTAGATACAGATCAGAGGTCAGAGGTCAGCAACTAACCCTAAAACCTCCTGTAGATACAGATCAGAGGTCAGAGGTCAGCAACTAACCCTAAAACCTCCTGTAGATACAGATCAGAGGTCAGAGGTCAGCAACTAACCCTAAAACCTCCTGTAGATACAGATCAGAGGTCAGAGGTCAGCAACTAACCCTAAAACCTCCTGTAGGTACAGATCAGAGGTCAGAGGTCAGCAACTAAGAGGTCAGCAACTAACCCTAAAACCTCCTGTAGATACAGATCAGAGGTCAGAGGTCAGCAACTAACCCTAAAACCTCCTGTAGATACAGATCAGAGGTCAGAGGTCAGAGGTCATGTTCTTTATGTTTCGGTTCCCACAGAACGATTCCCATCCTGGGCCAAAGCTCTCCTGGTTCTCCTGGTTCTTGGACTTCTTGTTGGAGCACTTTTACTACATTTTAGGCACTATTTCATGTCAGGTATGTCACTACTACTACACTACCCATCATGCACCTGGGCAGCATCTTTACTCTGGTAGCTCCCTGACTGTTGATGCAGACTGTCAACAGTGAGGTCTGGGATTATTAAAGAAGGATGAGACAGTGAGGTCATCTTACCATCACAGTTCCTGCTGCTGTCTGTACAGCTGATGTTGTGGTTTGTTGTCCTCTCAGTCTATCAGGTGGAGGTGGATTCAGGGGCGGAGTCTGTCCAGCTGCCCTGCAAAACCATAGTTTGCCCGTGTAAAGTCGCTAAAGTGGTGTGGGAGGATGAAGAGTACGATGACGTCCATGTGTATCAGAACGGTTCTGACCAGCCTGAAGAACAGGACAGTGTTTACAAAGGTCGAACAGAGATGAAGAGAAAACTGCTGGAACCTGGAGACCTCAGTCTGACCCTGAAATACCCCACAGACACAGACAGTAAGACCTACACCTGCACCGTCTACAACAGGGAGGAAGACATCCTGATGGAGAAAGATGTGGTGCTGAAGGTCAAAGGTCAGTACTCTCTCTCTCTCTCTCTTAGTGAGAGTGGATGTGCATTTCAGTGAGCGAGTGTGTTTCTATCTTTTGTGTGTCTGTGTGTTAGATTTATTTCTGCAGTAGTATTCTGTGCTGTAGTTTTAGTGGATCAGTATCAATCGTCCTCAGCTGGAGACGCTCACACACAGACACAGAGTCAAACTCTGTCCCACTGTTAATTGCTCTGTGGAGGATTGCAGTCCAGCAATCAGAGAAATAGTCGGTTATGATGGTATAAAGTCCAAATCTAGGATGAACAATGGAGTGGTTATTTTTCTGGACAGTATTGATAAAGTCAGCACGGTTGTTGAACGAGGTGTAGTGATCCAGGACACCTTTGTTCAGGTGGTACCGCTGGTTCATCCAGCCAGAAACATCATTCTGTCCAGAGTTCCTCCGTTCATTAGTAATGAAATGTTGCAGAGAGAACTGGAGAGACACGGACAGTTAATGTCTCCAGTCAAACTGATTCCTCTGGGCTGTAAACCTCCACACCTGAGACATGTTGTCTCCTTCAGAAGGCAGGTCTTCATGGTTCTGAACAACACTGAGGAGTTCAACTGGATGTTGAAGTTCACAGTGGAGGATTTTGATGATACTGTTTATGTGTCTTCTGAGAGGATGAAATGTTTTGGATGAATGAGTCAAATAGTTACTTCTTCTTTTTCCTGCTTTGTTCACTCTTTATTGTTTTACACCTTGTTTCTCTGCTATGGGAGACATAAGAACAGGCAGCTTGAATATAAATGGAGCAAGGGCTGATGGGAAAAGGGCGTCTCTTTTCAAGCTGTGTTCTCTCAACAAGCTGGATGTTATTTTGGTACAGAGACACACAGTACTGCTGATAACCAGACTGACTGGAGGACAGAGTGGACTGCTGAAACCTTCTTCAGTCACAAACCAGTAACAGTTGTGGGGCTGGACTTGTTGTTTCCACAAACTTTCTTCCTCAGTCTGTAGAAAGTGAAGAAGTTATTAAAGGCCGTCTGTTAAAAGTGAGAGCAGTGTGTGAAGACGTAAAGATGGTGTTTATTAATATTGATGCTCCGGCTGTGGGAGTGGAGAGAGTGGTGTTTCTACATGTTTTAAATGAAGTGATTGATAAATGTAATAATGAGGAATATGTATTTATGGGTGGAGGTTGTAACAGTACTGAGGACAGCAGGTCAGACAGGAACCATGCAGAGCCTCACGCTGCCTCTCACACTCGTCTGCTTCACCTCATGGAGGCTCAGGAGTTGTGTGATGTGTGGAGAGACAAAACACCTGGACACAAAGAACAAGTGCTTCTATATTCAACCTTTAAGGGTTCTATAGCTTGGTACGTATTTGGCACCCTCAAATGGTTCAATATAGAACCGTTTCAGAGGGTTCATTTAAAAGAATCCTTGGGGTTCTTTGTGGCGAGACAAAATGGTTCAATATAGAACCTTTTAAAGTTTCAATAAATATCCCAAACCTTTTATTCCCTTACTGCTTTGGTTGGCCACATTTTTGTTAGATAATTCTACAGAATTACCATGATATGAAGTTAATGGACTACTACTACTACTACTAATTTCAATAAAATAACCAATAACCTTTAATATTTAAAACCTAAATAACATATAGTCAGTCCTCTTCCACTACCAACCTATTGCAGATTGAAGAAAAAAGAGAAAGATGGTTTCAAATTGACTGTATTGAACATCAAAAAGTAGTTGCACCATATAAAAACAATACAAAACACAACATGAATCGTAGGTTACATTACAAGATATAAAATATTACAGTGATAAACCAGGCAAAATCACATAACAGCTGCTGAAATAGAGTCAATGAGTGCATCAATTCAGCTTTTACACAACTTTCTTGGTGAGAACTGCTCCACTTTAAACTGACACTTAAAAGCTTAAATTCCCCAAAATAAAGATTTTTACTAGAAGGAAAAATATCCAACAAAAACTGATTCTGCAAAAAAGTTGTATAATTTAATATGTGATTTTAACAAGGCTAAGTACCATGCACACAGTAATTAAAATATATTAGCAACACATGCACCAAAATACAATTTCAGTTAAAATAGATTAGATAGATAGATTTAAATATTAAAATATCACTGGGCAATCCTCATACATTTGGAATTACCAATAAATGTTACTGAATAATAGTGACGGGTTAAATGCAAGCAGCAAAAACAAAAGAACAGTCGGTAAAGATTTTAATCTCAGCAAAGACTTTGTTGAATATCAATTTCATCATTCACTGTGAAAGCTGATGTACATTTTGAGAAGTGGAATAGACACTCTTTTCTTACCATTTCTTAGTTTGAACAAATAATGTTCTACAAATGACAGTGTGTGTTTCATCTGTTCAGCCGAGTCGCTCTCTCTCAGGTCTGTGATTCTCAGAGTGCAGTCGTTGTTACCACAGTTATACTGCACACAACTTAAATACCTCGCTTCATTTTTCAGATCCACATAATTCTCATTCTGCACTGTCCTGAACCAAAATCTGTTCTCAGCTCTCTTTACAGAGGATGGGTATCTGTAGCTGCAGCTAATGTCCACTGTTGATCCTTTTAAGGCACAGATCTCAGTAGAGCTGTAAGTCACTCCATCTCCATTGCTCTTGTACCAGGTACAAGTAGCTGCTGGGTTAGCATCACTGCTACCGGTCAGAGTCACTGAACTGCCCTCCACTATCTCAGCAGAAGGACTCACTGACACAGAGGGAAGCTTTGGAGCATCTGGAGGAGATATGAACACATTTTACATTTCATTTTAAAATTGCAGATGAGTTTCAGATGAATAACAGATGAAACACAATGAGGAAACATTAGTTATAAAGTAGGTGATGCAGTTTGATTCAACCCTTTGCAACATATATTAAATATAACTACTGGCTGTGTTGGCTTTAGGGATCCACATGAGGCACATTTGAGAGTAAACTAAAGCTAGTTCATCTTACTTTTGATTCAAATTAAAAACACAGAGCACACAAAGACTCAAAATGTCTCATAGTTCATCAGTGCTGAAGGAAGCAGATCTGTAGGAGCACTGCATGAAGCAGTGTCCCACTTTACATGAAAACACTGAACACCTTCAGTTAAAGTGTGGAGAGAGTCCAGGAAATACAGTTTCCAGGGGAAAAAGACTAGAAGAAGGTTTCTGTTACTTCATACTTATCATATATAACGTTGCATTACACTGCACTTTGTGTATTGTGAGACTACATGAAGCTGGTGATACTTGCAGTCGTTTTTACAGCGCTGATTTAACCACTTCAACCAGTAACGGTCACTGTACCTCTCACAACACGTACGGGAGTTGCTCCTGTGCTAACAAAAGTGTCACAATAACAATGACGTTGGTGTTTCAAATGGTTAGCTCGTCACACTATAACACAAACAAACTCACAGATCGACGCAGCTCCTGTATTCTGAGAGGTTAAATTACTGTTTTGTCAGTGGAGTCTGGTGGCTAACGTTGGGTTAGCTAGGTTAGCTAGGTTAGCAACTGTAACGGCAGAAAACGAACGCTCAGTCTCCAGACAGCCGTTGGCACTGAACCGTCGTCGCTCGTGCACATTCAGTGAAGACGCTGCTGCCGGTCACAGTCAAAAGACCGCGAGACTGTGTGATCCTCCGTGAACACACCTGCCGACTGAAGAGCAGGTGGCTGCTAGATACACCTGTATGTTTCTGTGGGCTCCGCCTCCTCCACTTTGAGATATATATACTGAATGAATGATACAGTCACATGTCGGATTCACCGTAAATATGAAATGCCAACGAGGAGAATGTAGCTGCAGAGAATCAGCAAATGATGAAAATGATTTTGTAATTAAAAAATAAAAGATATAAAGTGGGCAGGTGATTAATTCAGTAGTCTATAGGCCTACACGTTTAGCATACATAACATAGTTTATATATAGGCCTATATATACTGTATATATATAAGACACACACACACACATCTAATATTTTTATTATATACTTTTCAATTATGGACAGAATGTGCACACAGCTATTGAAGAGATCATAAAAAGTCCATTCTTTAGTTAAATTGTAGGGGTAAAAACATACAAAATAACACAATGAAAGCACATATAGGCTGTGTATATGTAGCCTATAGGCTACTTATAGCCTATATATAGCAGTTATAGTAAATACATTGCTGTAGATATTATATATATAGCATATTGTTACTTATTTGCAGGGCTTTATTATTTTTTTCATTCATTCATTTATTTATTGTCTGAAACAAGATCTCAATTATTCCATTGCCAGTCTCTTGTTTTTCATTAAGCACATAAATTTAAGCACTCCCTTTTTTTTTTTTTTTACAGAAATGTGATAGAACCTTTTCAGACAGACGGTTCTTTGATAGAGGATATAGAACCTTAGGATTCGATATAGAACCTTGATGAACCCTTTTTTTAAGAGTGTGGCCACACCTGAACATAACTCACTGTCTGTGGCCAGGCTGGATCACTTTATTGTTTTAAACATAATTTTAATGTGTTTAAAAGTTGTGTTATCAGCCCTGTTGGCTTCTCTGATCACTCTCTTGTGACAGCTTCTGTTTTTATAACATGTAAACCAACAGTGCCTGTTGGCATTTTAACACGGCCTGACTGGAGGAGAAAAACTGCAAAGAAACACCAAAGTATGAAATCTGAGTTTGTGTCTTTACAACAGTGGTGGGATTTTAGAAAAGTCCAAATCAGGAAACTCTGTCAGCAGAACACTCAGAATGTCACAAAGACCTGATAAGTTCAGTAAAAGCTCTGGAGTCTGAAGGAGGAACTCTGAGACCAGCTGAGGGGTCCAACTGGGACTGATTACCAGGGTCCAGTGGTGGAGGGGCCCTCGAAAGACCTGAGATAAAAATGTTGTTTTTACTTTATGTTTTATTTCTAAAGCCCTATTCACATGGGACTAGTATTACCAGGGGACTTCAAGTGATTTAGAAATTATCCCACCAAGTCTTTGTTTGGTGCAGCTCATTCACACAGGATAAGTGAAGTCTGTGTTTTAACTCTAATTTACTGACATTATCTCCCGGATCGATCGTACTGGAACCCTAATATAATAACTGGTGAGCCTGTTGAAAGATAGAAAAATGTTCCTTACCGCATGCTGCCATGCATGTAATCCATCTAATCATCTTTTGAGATTTTTCAATGAGCCTCCTGAATTTGCGCCCAAAATACTGTCAGAACTTTCATTTATAATTCCCAACACAGCCTCCATAATTCTCGACCAGGAAAAAGGCAGAAAAAAGGTGGAAAACACAAAAAACTTTAAGAAAAACAAAAATCGACCCCAAATCACAGAGATGCTGATTCACACAGGACTAATATCATCACATGACCTCTGTGGTTGGTGAAATATGGCAGGTCATTTGTGGTGGAATTTTTACTTTACAAATTACAGACGTGGCAGATTCACACAGGATTAAGATCACAGACGACCTCCACAATTATTACAGATTACTGGAGGTCCCCAGGTTATACTAGTCCTGTGTGAATAGGGCTTAAGTAATTAGTGTCATAACTAACTTAAAACTGGCAGAATAAATCAGATGAGAGACTTTCCTCTGTATAAATAAAGAGTGGAGGCTGTCTGAGGCCCCTCTCACCCCTCACAGTACAGAATGGTTCAGTCCAAACAGCTTAACAGTGGAGTGGCTGCTGATCATCAACATGTCTTTACCCAAGAAAATAAAACCAGGGAGCCTTAAAGGAAAGGAAAAGACAGAAAGGAAAGAAAGCAAGGAGAGGAAGACAACTCTTCACACATTTCTTTGTAAAGAAAGGTGAGCACAGTTCACAGCTAACACAGTTTAAGAAGAGTTAAAGCTGATAATAATGTCAGCAGCTGTAAAGATTGAAGGCAGTCAGACAGCATGAATCTAGTTTCTCAGTTTGAGCAGCAGCAGGTTCCTCATCCTCATCTCATCCTCATTAAGTGCTGACTCAAAGTTATTATTACAAGTCATCATTTCACATTCAGGTGAAAACAGTTCAAATGTGGAGCGATATTTAGCTCCTTTCCCTGTAAGACAGCAGGACACGTTTGATATCAGAGGATTCATTTCAGTTTCAAGATTTCTATGATGCTTAAAATCATCTTAAAAACTGTTAATGTGATGTTAATGCCAGATGATCCTCCATCATTTTCAGGATTAAAAGAAAGCCAAGAACTGAGGTGGAGAATAATTCCAACTTTAAGATCCTGGTGATCAATGAGGCAGAGTTTAATTAAAATAAACATGTTGTTCTGTTACATGATGTTAGAAAACAGACCTACCATTAGACTGCAGTTTAATTTCTGGACTATTCAAACAAGACACGTTCATTTAAAGATATCATGTTACCTTGTTTGTTTCAGTTTCTTACTATTACTGCTGCATTCTAGTCACATTTTTTTTTTTATAAAAAATGAGATTTAGTCTAACAGATTTGTCAAGATCTTCATCATCAGCAGCAGCAGCAGCAGCAGCAGCAGCTGTCTGTCTGTCTGTCAGCCCTCTATACAATGAAAACAGCCTATAATCCATATTTATGTCAGAGTGATTTTCATGTATTAAACAGCTGTGAAATAAAAAGAGCATATGTATGTGTATATATAATATAGTTGACTACAACAGAGTGTTTGGTCAGTAGTTTGGGACTCTCACCTTCCTGCTCTGCAGTAGAACAGAGGAGAACATTTCTGCTGCATGCAGACTGTGTGACTCAATACAATCAGAGAAATGTTTCTATTTTCTGGAAATCAGAAGATGAAATCACAACAACCATACAGCCTCATATCTGTATTTATTCAGCCCAAATCCAAAGCCAGCAGCTGTGAGTCTGCAGCTGTGGAGATAAATCAGAGCTGCAGGACAACAAGGAGACAGTGAGCAGTAACCAAGTAACTGTCATGTTGTTCTTTTCACTAATATGGGAATGACAGTCAAATAAAGCATTAAAATGCAGTTTTATATAAAACAGCATCACATGTTTTCTCCGGCCTGAACAAGGGCCCAATTAGATTTCTTTTCATGGGGCCCTAAATCCCTGGCAGCACCCTGCCTAGCTGAGACCAGCAGAGACCAGAACCAGACTGAGACACTGAAGTTAAAAAGTCTCTTTTAGCTTCCTGCTGGGTGTCTCAGCTCAGGGGGTTCTGGTCCGGTCCAGCTTCCAGACTGTAGCCCAGATGGATGTTCCATCACACTTGTTCTTTGGTCTGGAGCGTAAGAATGGACAGAAGAGGTTCATTCACAGTTTAAGGTCTGACACTGGGCAGCTGCTGACTGATCACACTGCAATCCACAAACATGCTGTCAACTTTTCCAGTGAGCTGTTTGAATGTGAGCACAGAGAGCAGCAGGCAGCGTCTCTCAGCTTCTACACTGGTCTTCCTCAGGCTGAGCAGCAGAGTCCTGTAGAGCTGGAAGCAGCTCTCTCCTCTGATGAGCTCTATGCTGCTCTGCAGAGCATCAGAGTGGGAAAGCTCCAGGAAGAGACGTCTACCTGTTGACTGTTAAAGTTTGTTGGTCACAAAGTGAAGCTGTCAGTGTTGGTGGAGTGGAGAAGAAGCTCAGTGTGTCTGGAGGGTTGATCTGGAAGACGGGGGCTGAAATACTGAGGAGTGTTTTTAGGTGATCCTTCATTTGTTCTTCATAACTGGGAGAATGTTAAAGGTCGTCTAGCGAGGTGGAAGTGGATTAAAACAAAAATGTCCTACAGAGGTCGAGTTCTCATCACCAACAATTTAGTATGGTCCACTTTATGACATCAGCTGTCATGTGTTGTGTTTGTCTCTGTCATTAACTCTGATGTGAGTCCTGTCTGTCCATGTTGTCTCATCCTGAGACTGTTTCTCATTGTTTCATGGAGTGTTGTCCACTGCTGCCTCTGTTTGTCATGTTGGAACATGTTTTCAGACTATTTGGGGAGTTTGTTTGAAGCAGAAGTTCATTCTGGGCTACAGGTCCTCTCAGAGAAATAAAGACAAATGGCAGCTTCTTAATTTCATTGTGTGGAGGACAAAGATGTTGGTGTATCTGAGCAGAAGAAACAGAACAGAGACAGCTGTGGATGATGATGCTGTTTTACTGTTTGTAAAAAGGTTGAAACTGGTTTAAAACTAGATTTGAATGATTACAGAATGATGAAAGATGTGTAAAGTGTTCCAGTGTGTGGTGTTATAAACATGTGTTCTGTTGTGTTGTTGATGACCAGCTGTTCTTTGGACGTGACTGACATGATTTAGATTCTGTGAATCTTCATTTATTGACTTGTTGTTTTCTGATTGACTGACATCAATCAGCTGATTGATTTCCAATCAGAGTTGACAATATTGATCTGAATGTGATGTTTTTATTTGATCCAGAAGAAAGTTGAAGGAACGAGCTGAAAGAAACAACAAATCTTTTCATCACTGAGAACAAAGAAATGCAGCTTTAATAGTTTGTATCAGTTATTGATTGATGATCAGTTCTCAGCTGATTCAACAAATCTTCACTTCCTGTTGAAGAAGTTGATCAAAGAAAATGTTAAATTTGACGTCTAGAAATGTGAAAGTGACAAAGAGAAGCAACAAACAGCAGTTGAACACTGAGATGAGACATTACTGTGAAGACCACAGGGACAAAACATCACAACACCATCAGGACTCTGATCATGTCCAACACCTTGAAAACCTGGTTTTACTTCCTGTGTTTCTGTCCCCTGTTACCTGCTGCTCTCATCTGGTTCTGTCCTTCAGCTTTCTCTACTACTTTGTAATCAGTCAATAAAGTTATTCAAAACTGCTGCTGCTGTCTGTACAGCTGATGTTGTGCTTTGTTTCCTCTCAGTCTGTCAGGTGGAGGTGGAGGAGGGGGAGGAGTCTGTCCAGCTGCCCTTCAGAACTACACCTGACCTGCCTGAGGACACTACAGTGAAGTGGGACTACTATAAATACTGGCCAAACAGGACAGTCCACCTGTATGAGAACAGATCTGACCAGCCTGAAGAACAGCACCAGGATTACAAAGACCGAACAGAGATGAAGAAAGACCTGCTGAAGACTGGAGACCTCAGTCTGACCCTGAAACACCCCAAAGAGACAGATGCAGGAGAATACAGGTGTGAAGTCTACAAGGATGGAGACATCCTGAGAGAGAAAACAGTGGAGCTGAAAGTCAAAGGTCAGTATGAAGATACAGAACAGAGTCTGTGTGTCTGTCTGTGATTGGCTGCTTGTCTCTGATTGGCTGCTTGCTTGTCTCTGATTGGCTGTTTGTCCCTGGTTGGCTGTTTGTCTCTGACTGGCTGCTTGTCTCTGGTTGGCTGCTTGTCTCTGATTGGCTGCTTGTCTCTGATTGGCTGCTCGTCTCTGATTGGCTGCTCGTCTCTGGTTGGCTGCTTGTCTCTGGTTGGTTGCTTGTCTCTGGTTGGCTGCTCGTCTCTGGTTGGCTGTTTGTCTCTGGCTGGCTGCTCTTCTCTGATTGGCTGCTTGTCTCTGGTTGGCTGCTTGTCTCTGGTTGGCTGCTCGTCTCTGGTTGGCTGCTTGTCTCTGGTTGGCTGCTTGTCTCTGGTTGGCTGCTTGTCTCTGGTTGGTTGCTTGTCTCTGGTTGGCTGCTTGTCTCTGGTTTGCTGCTTGTCTCTGATTGGCTGCTCGTCTCTGATTGGTTGCTCGTCTCTGATTGGCTGCTTGTCTCTGGTTGGTTGCTTGTCTCTGGTTGGCTGCTTGTCTCTGATTGGCTGCTTGTCTCTGATTGGCTGCTTGTCTCTGATTGGCTGCTTGTCTCTGGTTGGCTGCTTGTCTCTGGTTGGTTGCTTGTCTCTGGTTGGCTGCTTGTCTCTGGTTGGCTGCTTGTCTCTGGTTGGTTGCTTGTCTCTGGTTGGCTGCTTGTCTCTGATTGGCTGCTTGTCTCTGATTGGCTGCTTGTCTCTGGTTGGCTGCTTGTCTCTGGTTGGCCGCTTGTCTCTGGTTGGTTGCTTGTCTCTGATTGGCTGCTTGTCTCTGATTGGTTGCTTGTCTCTGGTTGGCTGCTTGTCTCTGGTTGGCCGCTTGTCTCTGGTTGGTTGCTTGTCTCTGGTTGGTTGCTTGTCTCTGATTGGCTGCTTGTCTCTGATTGGCTGCTTGTCTCTGGTTGGCTGCTTGTCTCTGGTTGGCTGCTTGTCTCTGGTTGGCTGCTTGTCTCTGGTTGGTTGCTTGTCTCTGGTTGGCTGCTTGTCTCTGTCTAACTGTCCTCTGTCTTCTCTGCAGGGAACATCAGGAACAGAAGCAGCTCCACTGATCCGACTCCTCTGATGGCTGATCAATCTGTTTGATCGGTCTGTTGGTCAATCTTTGATTATTGATCTGATGTGACTTTGGATCAGAGACTAAATGGAGGTGAAGGAGCTGATGGAGGACGGATGAAGACAGGAGGACACTTCGTCAGCTTCTTCTTCACTCTGACTCTCACACACAGTCTACACACTCACTATTGATGACTATTGATCAGTGATGTCAGAGTGATGTCAGAGTGATGTCACATGGTGGTTTGGACTGAAACATGTGGTTTAGATCCTTTGAACTCTGACAGTAAAGTGTAAATACAACCTCAGATGTAGAGACAGCAGGTCTCTGCAGTAACAACATGTATCATTACCTTTACAGAGTGTCTACACATAGAAACACGTCACATTTAACACTTTTAACACCTTTTAATGCCACTTTATATGAGATTTAAGACCAAACCTTCGATGGCAATACACACAAAAAGTTAAATATATATATATATATATATATATATATATATGTATATATATATATATATATACACATGATTACTAATTATTGCTTTAAGCTGTTAAAATAAAAGATGATTTAATCAATGAATAAATGGACATTCTTTCATATTGTAATTTATTTTGAGTCCACCGTCATGTCTTTAATGTGGATCTGTGTCATCTTCACTTCATCAGAGTGTTTCAGCTGCAGGACCATGTTTTCTTCACAGAAACACATGAAGAACAGATTATAAGGTGACATGCTGTGAGGACGCCAAACGCCGACCACGCCGCTCCGTCAAACAATTAAGGACAAAGATTGAGTTTCATATCTCCCCTAAGTCAGCTCTTACTGACGATTTATATCATTCGTCAAACTTATGCCGTCTACACTCCGCAGTGCAACAATGGATCCCGAAGCACTTGTGAAAATGATTAGAGACATTGTGCGGGAGGAAATCTCAACGGCTTTTGATACGAAACTGAAGCCGACGCAGGAGGAGCTAAGTAAGTTAAATCTCACATTAACAGCATGCAAATCAAAAGTGGACGAATTGGAAACTTCTGCAAGTACAATGGAAGAACGCATGCAATCTTTGGAGAAGAGCCACAAAGCTCTGTTGGCAGAGAACGAAGAATTAAAAGAAAAAACACAAGCGCTGGAAAATCACAGCAGGAAGTGCAATCTCCGAATTATTGGCCTACAACAGGGGATAGAGGCAGGTTACCCTACTGCCTTTGTTACCAAGCTTTTGTATGAACTGTTCGGGGAAGAAAAACTGGGCCCGCAACCACTTGTGAGCATAGCGCATCGCACCGGACCAGTTGTTCAAAATGAGAGCCGCTGTATGATCACCCGGCTACACAGCTTCGAAGTCAGACGCACCATCCAGCGCCTGGTCGGAGCCATGGGGGGTAAACTAAACTACAGAGGAAGAAGAAGAATTCATATCTACCCTGATATGACCACAGAGCAGCGCAAACAACAGGCTCAGTTTAACGACATCAGGGCGCTATTACGCACAGCCAACCTGAGGCATGGCGTCGCTTATCCTGCCAAACTGCTGGTGACTTTCAGGGAGAAAACGTACGCCTTCACTAGAGCAATGGATGCGATGGACTTCTTGGAACAACAGGTGAAACCATCTCTTAATATCCCGACTGTCTGAAACTTTCCTTCAACAGTTATCATGAGGAGGGGGCACTAACTCTCTGATTCACGACAGTTGTTGGACATGAGCGATATCTCTTCGCGTCTTTCTTTTTCTTTTTCGTTCCTAACATCAAGGTAGTAATTTTGGTAATAAGAGTAGAAATTAGGTTTAACTACATTATTGAACTTGGGAGTCACTTAAAGAAGCGGCGAGGATCTGCGTTTTTCTTTCCTTTTTTCTCCTTGTTAAAGTGTGTTACACATCCGCACAGATGGGGCGGAGTGAGAGGACAATATATTTTCTTTCTGTTACAACTGTATTTTTGATTGTACTTGTGTCCTATTGGTGGGTGACTCAGAGGGTTGGGGTGGGGGGATGTACAGGATCTTCTCTATATTTTTGTGAAGAACGGTGCTGGTATAAATATTTGGTTTATCAGAATATTGTTGTAACTCACTCTCCATTTATATACTCCCTTCTCCTGAATGTTTCAGTATTGAAAACCACATGGGTAGTTTGAATATTTTTTGTTGCAACTTAAAGGGCCTTAATTCCCCTAATAAGAGAGTAGCCTTTTTAGATCTATTAGCAAGAAACAAAATTGATTTAGCTATGTTTCAGGAGGCACATTTGCTAAGACATGATGTTAACAGAATGGAAAATCACTTGTATAAAGTATGTGCTTCCTCTTCTGCTATAAATAAAACAAAAGGGATCATAATACTAATTCGTAAAGCACTACGAATTAACATCATTGACAAGGGAGGTGATGAAGATGGTAGAGTTGCTTTTGTTAAGTGTATTTACAATGAAAGAAAACTGGCATTTATCAACATATATGCCCCTAATTCATATGATAACGTTTTTTTTACTCAATTGAATAGTATTCTGACTTTGAGTTGGTGATCGGCTCTGACATGAATGCCATATTAGATTACAAAATGGATAAATCAAGTAAATCTGATTCTAATGTACAAGCAACCAAAGCACTACAGCATTTGCTCTCTGACTTTAATCTTATGGATGTCTGGTGCCTACACCATCCCACTGCTAACCAGTATACTTTCTTTTCAAATAGGCATAAAACCTTTACAAGGATAGACTTTATTTTTATGTCTACTCCCCTTATTTCTTTGGTTCAAAATATAGAAATAAAGCATATGACCCTAACGGACCACCATGCATATGTATGTCAATTAATGATCTCAAACTTGCCTAAAAGAGCCACTAGGTGGCGTTTTGATCTAACTTTATTGCAAAATCAAGATTTCTGTGAACAGTTTGAACTGGAACTTGCTGAATTTTTGGAGATGAATCGTCACTCTGTGGATGATGCTAGACATTTTTGGGACTCAATAAAAGGCTTTATAAGGAATTTTTCCAGTTCATATTCGTCTAGACTCAAAAAAGGCTCAGCTTAAGAGAATTGGGGAATTAGAGGCCTCAGTGACTCAGAACGATCACAACAAATACATTATTCTGAGCAAACAGCCAAGTCTTTAACTAAAATAAAGGTAGAACTTAACTTAATACTAATGCAGAGAGCTGAGTTTGTTTTAAATAAAAATAGAATGAATCTTTTTTTTTTATGGTAATCGTCCCAGTCGGCTATTAGCCAATAAAATAAAAACAAATGATCAGTTCACAAATATAGCAATCATTGCATCAGAAAGTGGCTCTATGATATCTGATCCTGATTTGATTCATCAAAGATTTTCAAACTTCTATAAAAAGTTGTACACTTCAGATAACATCTCATCAGCATTAGACAAGGACAATTATCTTCAGAAATTAAAGCTAATTTCATTATCAAAAGAAGAAGCTACAATATTACGTTATTGCTTGATGAACTTAAACAGTCCTTAGTAAAAATGAATAAAGGTAGGTCCCCTGGAATTGATGGCATACATCCTGAGGTCTATTTAAAGTTTTGGGGCATTTTAGGACGACCATTACTGGAGATGTTTAACACAGCTATTCAAAAAGGATGTTTTGGAAGAGATGTGAACACGGCTTTATTAATACTTCTTCCAAAAAAAGATAAGGGCCCAACTCATTGCGTTAACTATCGCCCCCTATCATTGTTGAATGCAGATATTAAATTATTTTCAAAGACACTTGCTAGTAGGTTGGAGCTGTTTTTGCCAAAATTGATTCATAGCGCTGGAAGCTGCAGACTCTGGCTGGGTGCCACTCGTTCACGGTTCTATTCACGTTGTGCGAGTAGACATAATTAAGAGTTAACAACCCTGCGATCACAGAAGTGCGTGTATTGCAGTGCAAATATTTGCATTTTGTCTGAATGCAGCATAAAATCTTTATTGTGGGTGGAATTAATCTTAAATTGGAGGTTATCAAGGAGCATGAAGCGTCAAAATGTCGGTGCAGAAAGACATATGTATGAATTTTGAATCAACATTTAACTTGTGATTGTATTGTTGTTGATTTCTTTTTATTTACAGAGACAAATGTAGAATTTTCAGAAGCAAATTTCCAACACAATATTACACTTTTACACTGTTTGAATTCATTACGATTTCTCATTTCTCATGATGTTCAGTGTAACAATGTGGGGTTACCTGTCCGCTCCAGTATTTGGCTAAATATCAACCTGATTCGAACTTTTTTCCGTCCGCCTAACATTTGTCTTTTTGTCTCCTGTGTCCTGCAGATGTCCAGCAGCTGTTGTTTGGTCAGAAGAAGGTTTCTCCAGAGCAGCAGGAGTGGAGCTCCAGTCTGGACCAGCAGGACCCAGAGCCCCCACACATTAAAGATGAACAGGAGGAACTGTGGACTAATCAGGAGGAAGCTGATATCACTGACTTCACATTCACTCTTGTTCCTGTGAAGCATGAAGATGATGATGAAGAGAAACCTCAGTCCTCAAAGCTTCATCAAAGACAAACTGAACAGATGGAAACAGAAGCTGACGGACAGGACTGTAGTGGCTCAAACAAAGGAGAAGGCTTGTATGGGAAATCAAAATCCTAACTACTACGGCCTTACCAACCTGAGGAATTTAAGAACAAAGGAACTGAGCCAACGCTCAAAAGGTCTGAAAAACTGTCAATCAAGGTTTGACCCGCCCCCTAGACTTTCACCCATTCCCCATTGTTACTTTAGTTTTTTGTTGGAATAGTTTTTATCATCATTTTGGATCCATACAGGAACGCTGTACAACCCAGTCGTTCTTCACCGCCTGCAGGAGGAAGAAATTATCTTCAGGAGGAGACGGAACCACCGAGGTCCGGTCCTTCCATCTGATTGGTCCCACTGTGTGATAGCAGCCGGTCTTCATCAGCTGTTAGGACTTGCTTGTGTAGTTTTGCCACCGTGTGTGATCACAGTATGTCGTATTCTGGCTCAATCGGTGGACGATAAATGAACCTCGATTCGCTTGCCGGCCGCTCGTTGAGGGAGAGACGACCGCTGTGTACCACGTAGTTGTTGTGTTTTTCTTTGTTTTCTGCTAAGCGCTCGCTTAGCTTCTTCCCTTTTACTAACCTACAGACACACACACTTACATACAGCGCCGTGGTATAGGGGGGAAAGGTGATGACAATTCTAAGGGCCCACAGCCCGCTATAGGGCCCACACACAGCCCCCAGTAGCCTCTATGACAAAATGGTTATGCATACACTGAACTAATATATATTCATACGAATGAATATGAATTAAAACAAAGAAACAGTCATATAATATTCTAATTTTAATTATTTCAATAACCCCCTTGGTCCCTTCTTAAAAAATGGTTTGGTCCACACCGCAGTTCGTTCTTCCCATGGTTCTTCCTCATCGGAATTAAGTGAGCGCGAGTGAACTCCAGCAGGGTTAGGATGCCCCCCAAAAAGCACAAGTCCGGACACCAGAAGAGAGTTGAGAAGGAGGCCAGGAGCAGGAGCAGCAGAGCAGGGGCCCAGGACATCAACAACTTATTTTCTAAGAATGGTGAGAGTAAAACTACCGAGGGCGGCTGAAACAATTAGCCTACTTGTTCATTAATTTAATGTCTGTAACATTACCTTTGACGGGGCGCAGGCTGGAGCCTACGTTAGCTGTCATCTGGCCGCGCTACACTCTGGACAAGTCGCCAGTTCATTGTAGAGCAACGGTTCCTAGAGTAGCTATAACTGAACGTTACTAATTTAGGGGCTACTACAGTGACTGTGTGTTTCACACATATCACTGTCGGACAGTGCTCCAGTATGCGCCCATTCAGAGGCTGCTTTGAATTGTATTATGACGCATTCAAGTTCTACTCAGTAATTATGAGCATCTGACGAAGGTCAGTTACGTTGTAACAATCCCATTCAATTATTTATTTCAAAAAGGAAAAGTACGAGCGCAAATTTAAGGGAACGGGTGGACTTTAAGAATGCCGCAAATGGACGCTGCCGGCTGACTGAAAACGCTTCACACACACCCAAATAACTAGCAGATCACTCTCTTGCCCATATAATAATGTTCACACAAATTACACAATAACGAAAACACCTTGAGGATTGTCGTTATCCGTATGTTTTATATCAGACAGAAAATCAATTTATGTCCGACCCAGACGCACACACCCAACAAAAGAAGGGAGGCGCGCTCCAATGCAATACAAACATTTGATCAAAAAAAAGAAAGAAAAAACCCCAATAACCCCAAAAAACTTCACTGTTCACACGATCAAAAAACCCACATAGAGTGTCCATGAACGAATTAGTCCTTAGTGAAAAAATGTATCAAAGTAAATTTAACTTTGACAGGTGGGAGCGCGGCGAGCCGCCGTAAGTCTCAATGAAAGAAAATAAAGGAGAAAAAAAAGAGCAGGGAATCCCCACTACTCTCACCCGACCCGTTTGGCCTCTGGATCGCGGGCATGCAGTAGTCCGATTGTCTTTTAATCCGTTTTTTGTTTCTGTTAAATTCCTCCTGCGGAAATGCACAGAGTAATCCTGCTGGCTGCGTCCTCCAAACTCCGGCGCGTTTCACCTGGCTCGCGTGTTGCCTCTCGCGATCTTTCCCCTCATCCCCATTTATCACATTTGAATCAGAATAAACAGAATACCATACATAATAATTCCTGTCTGTATTAACAACCCGTGTTCATAAACTGGGCTCCTGATAAGTTGGAAAACCACATGGCAATTTATAATTATGGCAAAAAATCTAAACAAGAAACATGTTTATCACCACCGTTGCCATACATGAAGGTAGACTTGGGCGAGCCTTACAACGTTATCATGATGTGTTCAATGTGGTCTTGTAAAATGTGTTATTAGTGGGACATTTGAATAGCCTAAATACAAAAAAGTTAAATGTTCAAAGATTTGTTTGTTTTCATAGCAGTATAAAATAAAAGACACCATAATAGCGAACAAGACTATTTAGAATTCTGGACAGTTTACACCGACTTTTGAATGGTCTAAAAATATTTTTTGCCTGGGAAAGTGAAGCTGTCCACCTAGAGCTATGGTACTAAGAAGCCCATTTAGATTTTGTCCAAGAATAGGTTAGTTCTGCATCAGTTTTTCCATTAAAAATAACATATAATGTTTACAATATATATTATGGAACAATAAACCTTTATGCTCTGCTGCACTAGAATCAGCAGTGGCTGCTTCATCTGAGTTTGACCCCACAGCAGTCGCTCAGCCCAGCAGTCCAATGATGCCTTTGATGGTGAGTGAGTGATGTACACACTGGTTGGCTGTTTTGGTTTATTAGTGACCCACTACCTATTTGTTGAGTGGTTAATTGAAAATGTATTTGCAATCAGAGGTGTAATAACGTGTTGCAAATCAGTGAAATGAGAATAAGACAACTAATAATACATCATTTACATAATAACACTCTGACTTGTTAAGTTGTTAATCGTAAGAAAGGAAACAAATTGGGTGTATTACACCAGGCACCGTCAAGAATACTGAAAAACAAGAAAATTGAAGGTGGCAATGAATGGGGTAGAGGGGCCCACACCGATATTCTTTCAGGGGGCCCAGAATTCCTAGCAACTGCCCTGCTTACATACACATCCATGTGTTGATGGGAGAGATCAGAGATGAGTGCAGGGTAACCATGATGAGATATAGAGAGTGAGCAGGTGTATGAATACTGGCTGGACTTCATTCTAATATAGAAGATCTTGGAGATTTTTGCTGAGAATTTAAACAACGTCAATAAATTCGCTGAGCCTCATACGTCTCACGGCCGCTCAGAATAATCTGTGGGCTGGTTTGTGCAAAATCATCAGCCGGCCGACCAGGAAAGCTCCCGATCGTCCTGATTGCCACTCTGCTCCTGCTCACATGCAATTACACTGCACATGAAGCCAAAGACTATGTAACTGCCATCTTTGTTCAGATTTTACGTGCTCATGAAGTGATCACCTTTGGTTGATACAATCATTGCCGCTATTTTTGAATTCCAGGTATCTGATTCAGCAGAATCGGAATCATCACCTCGGAATTCGCGTTCAGTTAATTTTGTAGTCTGGCGAGCGTGACTTCTCAAGCCACGTTTGGTAGTTTTTACAAGGGACCTCGGAATCAGAATCATCGCTTCAGAATTCGCGTTCTCGTGTGACTTTCTGCCCCCCAACACACACACACACACACACACACACACACACACACACACACACACACACACACACACACTCATATCTCCATTTATATGTTGGTTTTGGCTTTGCTCATGTTTTTGTGGTGCTAGTTGTAGAGAACAACTGTTGTTTGTTAAAGTATGTGATTTGTGTTTCGGAGAAAACTTAATAAACACTGTCGATGATAACTGAGCAGCATCTGTGATTATTTTGCACATTCCCATATTATAATAACAGCTGGTTGAGACGGTCAGTGCTCTGATTTACGCCTTCCACCTCATTTAATTATTGATATTTTCATAATTTTAACAATTCTTTATTAACTTAAGGCTTTGAGACTAGAAGCACATCATTTGATTATTGATCACTGATGTTCTGGTAAACAACCACCAGAGGGCGACATGAGCACAGCAGGATTATTACCTCTGATAACGTTTCCACTGCTGGACCTCAGAACACTTCTGAGCTATTTGTACTTTACTTCTGCAAATATGTACTTTTTACTCCACAACAACAACAAATATAAAGAATATATATTAAGAATCTGATTAAAAACATCCATCATATTCATACAAATAATCTGAAAAGTGTTGAATATACTTTAGTGTATTTAGCTGAGACTTGAGGGTCACGCTTCACTTCAGGTCTGTAAATGTAGGAGGTGTTAGTGACAAAGCAATGTTTTTTTCTCAGTTTTAAACCAGTTATCTCAAAATGTATTAAAAGACGAGTTAATAAATAAATTCTCATGATGAACTCCAACTGGATCCTGATAAACTTCTGATGTTCATAGAAGTCAAATATATTGTCTTGTTGTCCCATTAGCAGAATATCATTACTACATCATGTTGGGTGATTTCTTTCAGACATCTTGAGCTCATTATTTTGGTAATTTGGAAGTAATGTAAGAGACATTTCCCCACTGACAGAGGAGGTAACATTAGATTATTGTGATTTACACATTTAGAGGAGGATTCAGTGAGAGAGTGGTGAGAGAAGGTGACAGTCTCAGTGTTATAAACTCAGTTATCAGTCTGGTTTTCTGCACTACGTCCCTGAGTGACCACATTAACTAGGCTGGTAGAGTCCATACAGCACTGACTGTATCACTAGCAGGCTCTCTAGTCACCTGCAACCTGCAGAGTGCTACATACCTCATGTCAAACCTTCTCAAACACCTGTCTATGTTGCTGGATACAACAGGTGGGCGTCACAGGAAGCGTCACAGGAAGCAGCATCCAACAGGTGATTTACAGGAAACAGCTCAAAGTGAAAGTTGAGTTCAGTCCTGGTGTCAGTGGACGGTCAGCAGCAGCAAAGTGACGACTGGCTGTGAACTGATGTCCTCCATGTGTTTCTGAAGTGAAGCTCAGTAAAGAGGACTTTGTGCTTGTTGTAGTTGTGACAGGAAGATGAAGATGTTTGTGGTGTTTGTGATCCTCGTGCACGGTAAGATAACCTTCCTCCCTCTGATCTGATCGTCACCTCGGTCCAACGTCATAATAATAATAATGCATTTTATTTGAAGGCGCCTTTCAAAGCACTCAAGGACACCACACATAACTACAACAGTACAACAAAAAGAGAGGACAATGTAGTGCAAATGAATAAATAAATAAGAGGATGCAATTACATGGTGCCAGCTCGGCACAGAATTCACACTCTGCAGTCCTATACAGGAAGTCAACCAGGCAGCGTTAGGCAGGGTTGAGCTTCCGGGGTGAGAATAGTGCAATAGAGTGAGCTCACTAACACACATTGTGCATAAAAAGTCTGAAATCTTTGAGTTGAACTCGATAAAAATGTGTTTAATGTTGTGTTGTGTTGATATTTGTGTTGAGTGTAGAAGACTGTGCAGTAACACTGTCCTCAGTTTTATGGCCTGTTGCAGCGGCTGTACGGGTCAAAGTTCACACAAATGATCCATTGAAACTCATTTATTAGTTTGGTACTGAAGGTGTGTCATGTTTTATCACACTACAGCAGGCACGTGACCACATCGGGCCAAAGGGCTGCTTGAGTCCCTGCCCCTTTTTTGTGTTTTTTTAATGAATAAGTAAATTCCTGTTGTGCATAGGGATGTAAAAAATAACAACTGCAGTGTAAAAACATCCAGCCCATTGTGCTGTACGGTAGTGAAGTCTGGGGTCCACTCAGTCATCAGAGCTCTACCTGCTGGGACAAACATCCAACACAATCCTTACATGCAGAATTCTGCTGATATGTCCGTATCAGTACATCAGTACACAGAAACACACCAACAAATGCATGTAGAGTGGAATTAGACAGATACCCACTGATAATCAACACTCACAAGAGAACCCTCAACGTTTTTAACCACCAGTCATGTTCGATTGTACCACAGCAGGCACATGCACACATCGGGCCCAAGGGGTGATTGAGCCCCTTTTAGCCTCGTAATAAAAAGTGCCCTTTTTATGTGTTTTTTTTAATGAATAAATAAATTCCTGTTGTGCATAGGGATGTAAAAAAAAAAAAAGACGACGGTGTAAAAACGTCCAGCCCATTGCGCTGTATAGTAGTGAGTCCTGGGGTCCACTCAGTCAAATCAAATCAAATCAATGTTATTTATACAGCCCAAAATCACAATCACATTGCCTCAGTGGGTTTAACAATCTGTACAGTGAACAACATCCTCTGTCCTTAGACCCTCGATTCGAGTGAGGAAAAACTTCACATGTTGATGGAAAAAAACCTTTTAACAGGGTAAAAAAAACAATGGAAGAAACCTCAGGAAGAGCCACAGAGGAGGGATCCCTCTTCCAGGACGGACAGACATGCAATAGATGTTTCGTGTACAGAAAAGAGCAACAATTCACAGTTTACAAGTTACATCAACAGAAAGTCTAATACAAGTTATGTAAAGTGAGTGGATCCAGGAGACGACCGAGCAGGACGAGGCATCACCAAGTGGAGCCTGAGCCAGACGACCTCCTGTCCACCATGATGACCTGGAAGAGGGCAGGACACACAAGATAATTAGTATCAGACAGAGAGAGGCATCAAGATTTACAGAAATAAAGGTATGAGGAGATAGTGAAGCAGAGGAGAGCAATGATCCAGCAGAGCCCGGGGTGTGATGATCCAGATCAGTCGATGTTTCAAGGCAGCAGGAGCCTGGAAACAGTAGATGGTCCCAGGGGGCCGCGGTCCATCAGAAGGGAGCCTGAAAGAAAGAGGGGAAGAGGAGAAAGAGAAGGAGGAGAGAGAGGAGGAGGAGGAGGGGGAGGAGAAGCTACAGAGAGTGTAGAGAGTGACACAGCTTGCAGCTTGTGGGAACAGAAAACATATCTAGGGGTGTCGTAAAATTACTTCTCTTTTCTCGGTTGGTCCAAAAGATTTCAAAGATCAAAAAGTCACCAGGAGTCTTCAAGGCTGAGTGCAATAGAACTTCATTTGCTGGCAAAAAAGAGCGGGATCAGACGCAGAGAAAATCCGTGAAAAAACCAAACTGATCCGAGGCTCAAAGCCCCGAACATCCTCTTTTAAACACAGAAAAGTGGGTGTGTCCGTTCGGACAACATGGCCTCAACCAATCATTAGTCTGCTTAATTTCTGCTGACAGTTATTTCTCTATGGAAAAATACCATATTTTTTAATGGAAAATCCCCATACTCTTGTGGAAAAACCCTGTATTACCTTCTGCGCTTGCGCGAAGATTGGCGTACGTGCAGAACTGCATGTCGACCAGTTGCACCTCACCTCGCTTTGTTTTTTTACATTGGGGCTTTCTCTGTGCTGCTATCACCGGCTCTTAGAAACTCTGGCCTTGAGGCCTTCAGGTTTTTATAACTCAGTCCCCTTCTTGATATATCCCGTTATATCTGACCACTCTTGGCACTGCATTTTTAAACATAATGAAGGCGTTACATATTTGGTTATATGATGTAATTCTTAGATTTGTGGTTATATTTTCACACTTGACATCATCTGACTATAGCAGCTTTAAACAGTAGATGCACTTTTCAGTCAGCTGGTGCCCAGCAGTATGATTCAGCAACTCTTTCACACTTGTTACCCTTTGTTTCTTACTTTTATCATTATAACAGTTTTTATCAGTTACCATTAGTCACTATTTACTTACTGGTTATTTTATACTGACCACTATCTACTTACTATGGTTATTTTACACAACAGGGGCCCTGGAGCAATTAAACAGCTCCCTGTGTGTACATTAAAGGTTAGCTGGAGGAGAGATTCATATGGAGGCATAAAGCTGAGTCTATCTCCTATACTAGTTGTTCAGAGCTGACTTAAGGTACACATCGCCATATAAGCATGAAGAGACAATCCGGTCCATTTTAGGCTGTAAGTTCCAAGAAGTGACCTCAGCGGAAGTTAGATAATGTACAGGAGGAGGCAGACTAACTTCTCTTTCTACTATTGGATAAATGGACCCTCAATCCACCAAAGTGACCAGTTGGAATAAGCGGGACGATGCGAGGAATTAGACTTTAAAAAGGCCCGCACAAGCAGAGAAGGGTGTGGTATTTTGCAGATTCCAGATATCGAAGGCGATAAGACTTCTGTGACAGCAGAGGGCAAAGCATTGGGCAGAACTTTGTCATAAATTTGAGACACCCAGGTAGCAGCTGTGCCTGGACGGACGCTGGCATTGAGATCTGTTTTCAATAAAGATTGCTCTAACATCCCACCAGCCTGGCTTCCACAGAATCATTTATCAACATACTACACACCGACACCTTTGATGAAGAGAGCCCAGATACTACAAGAGTGCAGAGAGTGACACAGCTTGCAGCTTGTGGGAACAGAAAACAAAACAAAGGTTAGAGAAATGCAATATTGATCAGAATAAACAGATTGTTTCTCGTCGGCAGCACAGTGTAACTCTAGTAACTCTGACACCGACCCACTGAGAAGCTTACACTTGATATCAGGGCTAATTAAAGGCTAAATGGAAGAAGTGAGTTTTGAGTTTAGATTTAAAGGCGTCAACAGAGCCAGATTGTCTGATGTCAGCTGGGAGGTTATTCCAGAGGAAAGGTGCCCGATAGGAAAAAGCCCTGCAGCCAGCTGACTTCTTTTTGATCCTGGGAACCATCAGGAGCCCTGAATTGTGAGAGCGTAATGCCCGAGTTCGAGTCCATGGTGTAATGAGATCTGACATGTATGACGGGGCCGTGTACAGTTTGTATTGTCATCAGCAGCACCTTAAAGTCTGATCTTAGATGCACTGGGAGCCAGTGCAGAGATGCTAAGATTGGTGTAATATGATCAAATGTTCTTGTTCGTGTAAAGACTCTGGCTGCAGCATTCTGAACCATCTGAAGACTTTTAGTGCTCTCATGTGGAAGACCTGAAAATAAGGCATTGCAGTAATCCAGCCTAGACGAAACAAAGGCATGAATCAGGATCTCTGCATCCGCGGTGGACAGGAAGGACCTAATTTTAGCTATATTGCGCAGGTGGTAGAAGGCAATCTTGGTTATTTCTTTGATGTGCTGATCGAAGGAGAGTGTAGAATCAAAAGTAACACCTAGATCAGGGGTACTCAAATACAAATCTTAAAGGGCCACAAAGATTTTTTTCAATGACTCAAAGGTCCATGTATTGAGGTCGGTCAGGCCACATGCAATAATACTGTAATATTCAAAACAAAATGTCCTTTTCATTCTAAACAACAAAATACGAACTAAAATAAAATGTAATTTCCATTTTAACATAAATTAAAATACGTAGTTGAATATTTCCTCTTTTGTTTGCCTTCAAACATTGTGTCCATCACTTCAGTCATGCATTATTTTATTTCATTGTGACATAGATGTGACAAGAATCCTGCTTGCAGCTTGATATGACAATTTCAGTGCATTTATTGGTGTTGTGCTTATCTCTGAATTTTGAGGAAATGTCTCTTCAAAATTCCTATGCTTCATCTCATAATGCCGTTTCAAATTGGAAATCTTCATCACAGCTTCTCCTGGCATATTGTAACGCCCCTTGTGGACTGTGGCGCAATGACTCTTGGGTATTCTGTTGGTGTTGGTGTAATTATGGTTCGTGAATGTGTTTGTGAATAAGATGATATGTAAGATAGCTGTGGGTTAATTCACGTCATTTGTTCTGTGATTAAATGGTGTTGAGTTTTAACAAGGATGATAAACATTTTGGCACCGTGAGTGAAAGGGTGTTTGTCGGGAGAAGCTCGCCGTCCGTTACAACATTTGTGTGTTTGAAAATACATGATGAGATGGAGTAGAACTAGTAAAACTACGTCTGGCCTTTGTTACCGCTACACTGTCAGATACGTGGGGCTTGTCCTGTCAGTGGGAGAATGAATGCAAATTTTAAATCCCTATTTCTCTGAGTCGCGGATTTTCACTGTCCACTTTGAAATAGCAATTTACTTGGAAACACGCCATTTTCAATCTTTTACCACCGGCAAAATGTGAATACGCGAACTGCTCCGAAAACGAAAGTGAAAGTTAAAAGTTGCGCTGTAGCGGTGAGTGACCCAGCTGTCTCTGTATCGTTGGCATGGAGATAAGTCCCGTTGCACACGTGCTGACCCAACCAAAACACATGGTGAAGGAATAAAAGTTCGGGGGCAACAAACAGGAGGAATCTAGATCAGCGATCCTCAATAGGCGGCCCCCGGGCCGCATCCGGCCCGCCGGCCGCCTATTGAGGATCGCTGACCTAGATTCTTGACGGTTGAGCTTTGAGAAATAACACAGTTGTCGAGAGTTACAGTCACCTGGTCAACATGGTGTCTCTGTTTGGCGGGGGCGATGACCAGCATCTCAGTTTTTTCCGAATTTAGGAGCAGGAAGTTTTCTGACATCCACTTCTTCACTGCATATAGGCAGGTCTCTAGCTTCGTGATTTGCGGTTTGTCATCAGCTTTTAAGGGCACATACAGCTGAGTGTCGTCCGCATAGCAGTGGAAATGTATTCCATAGCTCCGAATAATTTGGCCGAGAGGTGAAATATATAAAGAGAAGAGCAAAGGGCCCAAGACAGAGCCCTGGGGAACTCCATACTTCACAGCAGTAAAAATTGATGACGTACCATTGTAGGAAACACATTGTGTTCTTTCGGACAGGTACGATTTTAGCCAGGCTCGGGCCAGGCCAGAGATGCCAAATTGACTTTGAAGTCTGTCTGACAGTATGCCATGATCTATAGTATCAAATGCTGCGCTGACATCCAGTAACATGAGCACTGAGGTCGAGTTAGAGTCTAAGGTAAGTAGAATGTCACTTACCACTTTAGTAAGGGCGGTTTCAGTGGAGTGACAGGCTCTGAACGCTGACTGAAAAGGTTCCAGGAGATTATTATTGAGTAGGTAGCCTGAAAGTTGTTGGGACACGACTCTTTCTAAGACTTTAGAGAAGAAGGGAAGGTTGGATACTGGTCGATAGTTATTTAGTGACCCTGGGTCGAGGTGTGGTTTCTTAAGTAGAGGCTTAACCACAGCAGACTTAAAACTAGAAGGGACAACACCAGTCATGAGTGATGAGTTAACAATATTTAACATTGTAGGTCCCAGTCCTGGCCATAGTTCTTTAAACAGTTTTGCCGGAAAGGGGTCCAGGACGCAGGTAGTTAGTTTAGAGGATGAGACAATTTTAGACAGTATCTCAAGGGAGATATTTTCAAAAGTGTTTAGAGCTGAGACTAACTGAGAATCGGCAGCAGGTAATTTTTTGACAAAGTTTGACAAGGAAGCCAGAGATGATGAGTTAATTTTAATTCTGATCTCATCAATTTTATTGCAAAAGAAATCTAAGAAATCATTTGCATTAAAGGGTGCACAGCTCACTGACTGTGGTTTTTGAGTAAGTTTAGCCGCAGTGTTAAAGAGAAATCTAGGATTGTGTTTATTATTGTTTATTAGGCTGGAGAAATATGCTGTTCTAGCAGTATTTAGAGCACGCTTATAGTTTAGCACACTATCATGCCAGGCAAGATAAAAAACCTCCAGTTAGGATTTACGCCACGCTCGTTCCATTTTCCTGCAGGCCTGCTCGAGATCTCGTGTTTCTTCAGTGAACCAGGGAGTAGATTTCTTTGGTCGTCTTGTCCTGGTAGAGACCGGTGCCACAGAATCGAGGAGCGAAACAAGTGCTGAGTTCACTTCATTCATGAGGCTTTCCACAGGTTTTGTCACAGTCGCAAAGGGAGCCAGGACCCCGGGCACTTTATCACTGAGCGTCACTGTGGTTGCCGGGCTGATAGGACGGGAAGTAACAACATTTGTGTCATTGACATAGGGACAGGCTAATGATGCTTCAAATGTAATGAGAAAGTGGTCCGACACAGCAGCGGAGACAGAAGCGACGTTCAGGGCCGACACATCAAGTCCATGGGAAATTATCAAATCGAGAGTGTTTCCACTGGAATGAGTGGGTTCATGGACAAGCTGAATAAAGTTGGAAATATCAAGAAGTCTCAAAAAGCTTTCCCTAGAGGGTCAGAGGGCTTATTTAAGTGAATATTGAAATCCACAATGATTAGGATTTTATCTGAGTGAGTCACAAGATCTGCAATAAATTCACCAAATTCTTCTAGGAACTGGGAGTAAGAGGTCTGTACAGTACAACCAGGTGAAGCCTGTTCCCTGGACAAGGCTGTTACTATTTGATGAGGATAGTTTTAAAACCAGAGCCTCAAATGAAGTCAATTTAATGTCCTGGTTGGAGCTTAGGCTGAGAATAGATTTGTAGATTAGAGCAACACCTCCCCCCTGTTTAGAGGCCCGAGCAACATGGGCGTAGTTATAGTCAGGAGGAGAGGCTTCATTTAATGGCAGAAAGGTATTTGGTTTCAGCCATGTTTCACATAAACCAATCATGTCCAGCTTATGCTCAGTCATCGGAGCTTTGGCAATATTGTTGTTGAAACTTTCATGCCAATAAAGCCCCTTTGAATTGAAATGAATTGAATTGAAAAAAAATTGAGAGAGAGAGAAGCTGCTGCCTCACTGAGAACTCCACCACACACATAAATGAGACGGCTAACAAGTCGCCTTCCACTTATTCAATATGGTATAAGCTTAAATATGAGTCATATTTCAGAAAAGCACTCATTTGTCCTTGTTAAGCTAGCTGCTTGTTAATGAGAGTTAAGAATAATCCGACAGCTGTCTGTGTGGCTGTTTATCTAAACTTCTTCCAGATATTGAGTTTACTGTGACTTTGCTGTTGTAAACATTGTTGTTCCTACTAACAGTCACAGTAGTCATTTCTTCAAACTGTCACACTTTTAGATGTGTTGCCTGTATTTCTAGTTTGCACCTGCTCGCCCATGATTTTCTTTTTGTTATGCAAGCTGTGTTAATGTGTTACCTTGGAAAGTCGGGAAAGTGGTCTAGGTTATTGTCTAGCTAATATAGATCTAAGGCTACGTTAGCTGTGTGTGTGTGTGTCTGTGTGTGTGTGTGAGTATGTGTGTGTGTGTGTGTTTGTGTGTGTGTGGAACCAAGCAGTGATGATACTGTACCGTTTTATATGCTGGCTTGTTGTAGGATAGTAATTAGATGAATGCTTCTGCAAAGATTATAATGTGGCTGGTTTACTGTCATGGAAGTGCAGAGTTCAGATTGCTGGAACACGTCACAGATGTGAAGTTGTGTTTCTCCTCCATGATCTTGTTCTTTTAACTATTTCAACGTAAGTCATCGGTGTCTCTGAGTCTTCATCTCATCTAAACGGTCAAGCGAGCCAAAATTCTACAACACTCTGCAGATTGATTAAGACGTTTTGTTCTTATACAGAGAATCAGCAGGACTGAAGGTTCAGCTTCCTGTCCGTCAGTCTGAGGCTGCTTCATGCTCACACAAACTGGACCAACAGCTCTGAAAACTGTGAGGAAACTGAAGCTCCTCCTCTTTCCTCAGAAGTGATCTGTGGCAGTCTGACTTCATTCCAGAGAGCTGCTTTAACAAACTCTGGAGCTCAACTCTGAACTGACAGCGGCCGACGGGTCAACAACAGTCTGTCACCCAGAGAGTCACCAGACTCCCTTAACAGATGAATTAATCAGTATTTACATCAAATGGAATATTGATCGTCCATTAGTCAATTTTATTTTCATCTATACACACACACACACACACACGTCTGTGTGAGATATTAAAGATAATATCCACAAACGTATCAAAACAAGACATGTTGGACCTGTTTGTTCAGATTCCAGCAGCTGCTTCACTGGAAACAGCTCAAAGTGAAAGTTGAGTTCAGTCCTGGTGTCAGTGGACGGTCAGCAGCAGCAAAGTGACGACTGGCTGTGAACTGATGTCCTCCATGTGTTTCTGAAGTGAAGCTCAGTAAAGAGGACTTTGTGCTTGTTGTAGTTGTGACAGGAAGATGAAGATGTTTGTGGTGTTTGTGATCCTCGTGCACGGTAAGATAACCTTCCTCCCTCTGATCTGATCGTCACCTCGGTCCAACGTCATGCCTTTAATGTGGATCTGTGTCATCTTCACTTCATCAGTGTGTTTCAGCTGCAGGACCATGTTTTCTTCACAGAAACACATGAAGAACAGATTAAAGGCAGCAGATGTTCACTGTGTCTTTAAACCCTGATGAATGTAGAAGACTGTACAGTCACACTGTCCTCACTTCTGTTCTTCAGGATTAGATCCCTGCAGCTCGCTCACATTCTGATGGCTTCTGTTGACAAACGTAATAATGATGCTTTGCTGACAGCAGCGTCACATGTGGATGTAAATGTTGGCCTTCATTCACACAGAGTCTGAGTTGAGCTTTAGCAGCACAGTTTACAGGCTGCACACACTGCAGAGGACCACATTCACTCATGACATGAAATAAGGCTGCTGTCATTGACCCTCTCTGTCTGTGTGACCTCACAGTTTCCCAGCATGCCTCAGCTGTGGAGGTGTATGACTGGGACCAGTTTGTCCTGCTGCCTTGTGACTTTCCCACTGATGACGTGGACGAGCCCTCAGTGGTGTGGAGCCGCTACGATCTCAATCCTTCAACCGTCCACCAGCGTCAGCAGGAAGGTGACGAACTTAAAGACCAAAACCAGCTTTACAGCGGCCGAACATCCATGAAGACTGACGCTCTGGAAACTGGAGACCTCAGCCTCAATCTGACAAAACTCCACCTCTCTGACAGCGGCTCCTACACATGCACCGTCAGATGGTTCAGAATGGGGATAAAGAAAGAACTGAGAGTGACGGACGTACAACTGCAGGTCAAAGGTCAGCAACTAACCCTAAAACCTCCTGTAGATACAGATCAGAGGTCAGAGGTCAGCAACTAACCCTAAAACCTCCTGTAGATACAGGTCAGAGGTCAGAGGTCAGCAACTAACCCTAAAACCTCCTGTAGATACAGATCAGAGGTCAGTAACTAACCCTAAAACCTCCTGTAGATACAGATCAGAGGTCAGAGGTCAGAGGTCAGCAACTAACCCTAAAACCTCCTGTAGATACAGATCAGAGGTCAGAGGTCAGCAACTAACCCTAAAACCTCCTGTAGATACAGATCAGAGGTCAGAGGTCAGAGGTCATGTTCTTTATGTTTCTGGTTCCCACAGAACGATTCCCATCCTGGGCCAAAGCTCTCCTGGTTCTCCTGGTTCTTGGACTTCTTGTTTCTGGAGCTCTTTTAATACATTTTAGGCAGTATTTCATGTCAGGTATGTCACTACTACTACACTACCCATCATGCACCTGGGCAGCATCTTTACTCTGGCAGCTCCCTGACTGTTGATACAGACTGTCAACAGCGAGGTCTGGGACTATAAGAGAAGGATGAGACAGTGAGGTCATGTTACCATCACAGTTCCTGCTGCTGTCTGTTCAGCTGATGTTGTGGTTTGTTGTCCTCTCAGTCTACCAGGTGGAGGTGGATTCAGGGGCGGAGTCTGTCCAGCTGCCCTGCAAAACCATAGTTTGCCGGCCGAAAGGTGTTAAAGTGGTGTGGGAGGACAGCTACAACAGGAAGGTCCATGTGTATCAGAACGGTTCTGACCAGCCTGAAAAACAGTACAGTTATTACAGAGGTCGAACAGAGATGAAGAGAAAACTGCTGGAACCTGGAGACCTCAGTCTGACCCTGAAATACCTCACAGAGAGAGACAGTAACACCTACACCTGCACCGTCTACAACAGGGAGGGACGCAACCTGATGAAGAAAGATGTGGTGCTGAAGGTCAAAGGTCAGTTCTCTCTCTCTGTTTCTCTCTTAGTGAGTGTGGGTGTGCATTTCAGCGAGCGAGTGTGTTTCTATCTTTTGTGTGTCTGTGTGTTAGATTTATTTCTGCAGTAGTATTCTGTGCTGTAGTTTTAGTGGATCAGTATCAATCGTCCTCAGCTGGAGACGCTCACACACAGACACAGAGTCAAACTCTGTCCCACTGTTAATTGTTCTGTGGAGGATTGCAGTCCAGCAATCAGAGAAATAGTCGGTTATGACGGTATAAAGTCCAAATCTAGGATGAACAATGGAGTGGTTATTTTTCTGGACAGTATTGATAAAGTGAGCACGGTTGTTGAACGAGGTGTAGTGATCCAGGACACCTTTGTTCAGGTGGTACCGCTGGTTCATCCAGCCAGAAACATCATTCTGTCCAGAGTTCCTCCGTTCATTAGTAATGAAATGTTGCAGAGAGAACTGGAGAGACACTGACAGTTAATGTCTCCAGTCAAACTGATTCCTCTGGGCTGTAAACCTCCACACCTGAGACATGTTGTCTCCTTCAGAAGGCAGGTCTTCATGGTTCTGAAGAACACTGAGGAGTTCAACTGGATGTTGAAGTTCACAGTGGAGGATTCTGATGATACTGTTTATGTGTCTTCTGAGAGGATGAAATGTTTTGGATGAATGAGTCAAATAGTTACTTCTTCTTTTTCCTGCTTTGTTCACTCTTTTCTGTTTTACACCTTGTTTCTCTGCTATGGGAGACATAAGAACAGGCCGCTTGAATATAAATGGAGCAAGGGCTGATGGGAAAAGGGCGTCTCTTTTCAAGCTGTGTTCTCTCAACAAGCTGGATGTTATTTTGGTACAGAGACACACAGTACTGCTGATAACCAGACTGACTGGAGGACAGAGTGGACTGCTGAAACCTTCTTCAGTCACAAACCAGTAACAGTTGTGGGGCTGGACTTGTTGTTTCCACAAACTTTCTTCCTCAGTCTGTAGAAAGTGAAGAAGTTATTAAAGGCCGTCTGTTAAAAGTGAGAGCAGTGTGTGAAGACGTAAAGATGGTGTTTATTAATATTGATGCTCCGGCTGTGGGAGTGGAGAGAGTGGTGTTTCTCCATGTTTTAAATGAAGTGATTGATAAATGTAATAATGAGGAATATGTATTTATGGGTGGAGGTTGTAACAGTACTGAGGACAGCAGGTCAGACAGGAACCATGCAGAGCCTCACGCTGCCTCTCACACTCGTCTGCTTCACCTCATGGAGGCTTAGGAGTTGTGTGATGTGTGGAGAGACAAAACACCTGCACACAAAGAACAAGTGCTTCTATATTCAACCTTTAAGGGTTCTATAGCTTGGTACGTATTTGGCACCCTCAAATGGTTCTATATAGAACCGCTTCAGAGGGTTCATTTAAAAGAATCCTTGGGGTTCTTTGTGGCGAGACAAAATGGTTCAATATAGAACCTTTTAAAGTTTCAATAAATATCCCAAACCTTTTATTCCCTTACTGCTTTGGTTGGCCACATTTTTGTTAAATTATTCTACAGAATTACCATGATATGAAGATAACTGACTACTACTACTACTACTACTAATTTCAATAAAATAACCAATAACCTTTAATATTTAAAACCTAAATAACATACAGTCAGTCCTTTTCCACTACCAACCTATTGCAGATTGAAGAAAAAAGAGAAAGATGGTTTCAAATTGACTGTATTGATCAAAAAGTAGTTGCACCATATAAAAACAATACAAAACACAACATGAATCGTAGGTTACATTACAAGATATAAAATATTACAGTGATAAACCAGGCAAAATCACATAACAGCTGCTGAAATAGAGTCAATGAGTGCATCAATTCAGCTTTTACACAACTTTCTTGGTGAGAACTGCTCCACTTTAAACTGACACTTAAAAGCTTCAATTCCCCAAAATAAAGATTTTTACTAGAAGGAAAAATATCCAACAAAAACTGATTCTGCAAAAAAGTTGTATAATTTAATATGTGATTTTAACAAGGCTCAGTACCATGCACACAGTAATTAAAATATATTAGCAACACATGCACCAAAAATACAATTTCAATTAAAATAGATTAGATAGATAGATTTAAATATTAAAATATCACTGGGCAATCCTCATACATTTGGAATTACCAATAAATGTTACTGAATAATAGTGACGGGTTAAATGCAAGCAGCAAAAACAAAAGAACAGTCGGTAAAGATTTTAATCTCAGCAAAGACTTTGTTGAATATGAATTTCATCATTCACTGTGAAAGCTGATGTACATTTTGAGAAGTGGAATAGACACTCTTTTCTTACCATTTCTTAGTTTGAACAAATAATGTTCTACAAATGACAGTGTGTGTTTCATCTGTTCAGCCGAGTCGCTCTCTCTCAGGTCTGTGATTCTCAGAGTGCAGTCGTTGTTACCACAGTTATACTGCACACAACTTAAATACCTCGCTTCATTTTTCAGATCCACATAATTCTCATTCTGCACTGTCCTGAACCAAAATCTGTTCTCAGCTCTCTTTACAGAGGATGGGTATCTGTAGCTGCAGCTAATGTCCACGGTTGATCCTTTTAAGGCACAGATCTCAGTAGAGCTGTAAGTCACTCCATCTCCATTGCTCTTGTACCAGGTACAAGTAGCTGCTGGGTTAGCATCACTGCTACAGGTCAGAGTCACTGAACTGCCCTCCACTATCTCAGCAGAAGGACTCACTGACACAGAGGGAAGCTTTGGAGCATCTGGAGGAGATATGAACACATTTTACATTTCATTTTAAAATTGCAGATGAGTTTCAGATGAATAACAGATGAAACACAATGAGGAAACATTAGTTATAAAGTAGGTGATGCAGTTTGATTCAACCCTTTGCAACATATATTAAATATAACTACTTGCTGTGTTGGCTTTAGGGATCCACATGAGGCACATTTGAGAATAAACTAAAGCTAGTTCATCTCACTTTTGATTCAAATTAAAAACACAGAGCACACAAAGACTCAAAATGTCTCATAGTTCATCAGTGCTGAAGGAAGCAGATCTGTAGGAGCACTGCATGAAGCAGTGTCCCACTTTACATGAAAACACTGAACACCTTCAGTTAAAGTGTGGAGAGAGTCCAGAAATACAGTTTCCAGGGGAAAAAGACAAGAAGAAAGTTTCTGTTACTTCATACTTATCATATATAACGTTGCTTTACACTGCACTTTGTGTACTGTGAGACTACATGAAGCTGGTAATACTTGCAGTCGTTTTTACAGCGCTGATTTAACCACTTCAACCAGTAACGGTCACTGTACCTCTCACAACACGTACGGGAGTTGCTCCTGTGCTAAAAAAAGTGTCACAATAACAATGACGTTGGTGTTTCAAATGGTTAGCTCGTCACACTATAACACAAACAAACTCACAGATCGACGCAGCTCCTGTATTCTGAGAGGTTAAATTACTGTTTTGTCAGTGGAGTCTGGTGGCTAACGTTAGGTTAGCTAGGTTAGCTAACTAACAACTAACTAGGCTAACTGTTATGGTAACGTTAGTTCACAATAAGCCACGGTAACGTTACATGTAACCTTATCCGCACTTGCCACTTACCCGGTTTAAACACCATGATGAAAACAGATTATAGCATTTAGAAACAGGTATTATGCATGTTTCTAAGTCTGTCGGACCTTGTACTCACCTTTTAGCTCGTTGGGTTACACCCCACCTTTCCGAAACCCCGCTGTTCCGAACATAGACTTCAGTTCATCGTAATGGCGGGGTTTACCTTTTTTTCAAAGACCCTGCTATTCCGAAAAGTCTATTGGGGAAACCCTCCATTCCGAAACCCCCCCACTCCGAACGGACACGATCAGAAAGGAAACGGAGGCTGCACATTTATCCTTTTTCTCTTTGTGGGTTCAAACGGATCATGTGGCTGATTAACTGCAAAACAAGCCTACTTCATATTAATGACATAACGCTCATTATGCTTCAGCTGGACAAATGGCTATGTTGAACTGAAATTACTTTATCATGCTAAATATCCGAAATTGTATGAAAATTGCTCCAATGCGTTATACCGATCTTCGTGCATATTCAGACACAGCCTGATATGTTCTGAGCAAAGGAATGTCTGTTTCCTCCCCCGGTCTGTTGTCAGCAGGAGCGGGGGCTGCAGGCTCGCGCCTGGGTGAAGTGGGCTCAGGCCAGAGTTCAGCCGGGAGAGAAAAATTGTGTATCTTTTGCTTTGTGGGAGATCTCCCACAACAGAGTGGATGAGAAACCAAGGAGGACAGATCTGCCCAGCAAACATCAGAACGCAGAGTGCAGCCTTTGTCTGTCCCCTGGTTCAGCACCTGGACAGCTGCCTGCGTAACTGAATGTGGGAATTTGATGCATTTGAAGCCGCGACATTTGGTTTAGAAACGTCATATATAATAACATTGTTTCGAGTCGTAAACAGTTCTGTAAGTGGAATAAATAACAATCAATCAGGCTATTAGTGTTAGTCCTTCTTCATATAAAGTTGTGTTACAGTCACACAGCTGGAGACCGCTAACAAAGTTAGACACAAGAGAGAAAATGAATGATATCCCGCGAAATGATGTGCGGTCAATATGACCGCTTATGGCTGAAATAGGTAAAACAAATCATATTTTCTTTTCCTTTTGTGTAATTTATATAAAAACTATTCTCAATTAAAATACAGACACTTTTAGAAAATGGTTAGAAGTCTGTAATGTTTGCATTTTCTTCACATCGCAGATTGATAACTTAATTGTGATAATGTTCAAAGTTATCATTATTATTATTATTATTATTACTATTATCATTATTATTATTATTATTATTTCACATAAACACACACACAGCAAGTATAATGGTACTGTGCTAGGTATTCTTTTCGTGGTTCTTGGTGCTTGGAGCAATATTGTTGTTGTGGCATTCATGCCAATAAAGTGAATTTGAAATGAATTGAATTAATAAATCTTTAGATTCTTGCCTATAGACTGATAAGTGTTGTGTTTACAAATGAGCAATACATCCAGATTTCTTGAGATTTGTATTGTCAATGGGAATTTAAATTTAAATGTCATGCGATGTTTTCTTCATGGAAATTATTTTTCGGGCAAACAATTATAAGAGAGAGAGGGAGCGCGGACGGGGGATCCGTTGTGTGACAGCGGAGCGGAGGGTCAGCAGCTGGATTTTGCACGCACGTCAGTATTATTAGTAGGTGTTTGAGGTTTATTACGTTTGCGGACATTATTACATTCAATGTAATTATGTAACAGCCTTTGCGCCCTTGCCTTACAGCGCATTTGCGTGCGCACAGTTTGCGTGTGTAGGCCCGTGGTCATGATAGTCTATGGCTATGATGGATACACAATCAATTTCATGTAATGTTTATTGAATGCTTTTTTGAATTGCTTTTTTTTTCAAAGACAAACTGAGCAGCAGTGCTCAATCCACTCATACCTTGTTAACCTTCCACAAACACAAGTTATGTTAAAACGAACGAGCAGAGGGGTCATTCCCCGGCAGATCGCACCCATGGGCCACAGTTTATTTCAGAGTTGTGAGAGTGCGGCTGGAAGTGGGGATTCCAGCACCACGGATAGTGTGTGTAAAAAGATTAGACAAACGTTTAAATGTGTTTGCTGCAAGCGAAAATATACTACATAATAAATGAAGATAGTGACATAGGCCTATTAGCAATAAAAGGCAATGAGTTGTGTGAGGGCGGCCGGTGAGCGGACGGCAGTGTTTGATGTAGGAAGTAATTTAAACTTGAAAATCAATTTCGGAACAGCGGTGTTTCGGAGTGGGGGTGTTTCGGAAGGGTGGGGTTTCGGTATGTCACGGCGCCCCCCGTTGGAAACTGTAACGGCAGAAAACGAACGCTCAGTCTCCAGACAGCCGTTGGCACTGAACCGTCGTCGCTCGTGCACATTCAGTGAAGACGCTGCTGCCGGTCACAGTCAAAAGACCGCGAGACTGTGTGATCCTCCGTGAACACACCTGCCGACTGAAGAGCAGGTGGCTGCTAGATACACCTGTATGTTTCTGTGGGCTCCGCCTCCTCCACTTTGAGATATATATACTGAATGAATGATACAGTCACATATCAGATTTACCGTACACTGTCAGAAATGTTTCCGTAAAATAACAGTAAAAGTACTGACAGCTCATTACACAGGACTTTGACCATTAATTAAAAAACTGAATTTTGCCATTAATTAACCGGTCTTAAAAAAACAGAATTTTACTGTCAATTAACAATAAACTACAGGCAAAATAATAGGACATTTTCAGTTATTTAATGGTTTATCTCTTGTGAAATAGCAAGATATTTGTGGTCATTTAATGGTGTTTTTATAGTGGAAAAACAGGTCATTTTCTGTTATTAAATGGTGTATCTATAGTGAAATAAACATTTTCTGTAAATCTAATTTCAGTAATTTACTGAATATTTACTGTGAAAAAAACAGGACATTATCCAGTATAAAATGGTCTTTACCCTATAAAAAACAACAACAAAAAAACACTGGAAGCCATCAGTTATTTAATGGTTTATTTTTTAGATAAATCATCATCCAAATCATCACAGAAGCAGTGCACATAAAAAAGCCTGCCCACAAACTTACAGGTCAATTGAAGAATGGCAATTGAGCAGTAAAAGAGTTACAATAGATTGAATATTTTAAAACAGTACTACACTAACACTGAAGACAATTTGAAAACATGTACCAGTAAAACTGTAACATTTACAAATGAGCAGAGGCTTAAATCATCATTACTGAGTAGAAAATTAGTGAGGTTGAAAAGCCAGCCTATACGAACACATAAAAACACAGGTCTGCATCCTGCCAGATGCTACATCTATGGTACAAGTACCCACTGATAAATAACTATTAAACAGTACATCTGTCAAGAGAACACTACAGATCCCATTAAAATTACTGCTTTCTTTCAACTGTAGCACAAAACTAAGACAACAGTATTATGGCCACACTAAGGGAAAAAAATTAAATAACTGATTTGATGACATACCCATCTCCAATATCATGTAGCATTTTCTCATTGGCAGGTATAGGACGTAGCACTTGGGATGGGAACGTAATGAAAGTGTTGTTGCTTGCCGGTGTCATCACGGCCTAAATTTATCTGTACAGGTTCAACTAAGTTGAACTATTTCTAATACTGAAGTTTTCTGTGGTGTGGTTAAGCTGCCATTGTGTTCTGCATTGGGCTTTGCTCAATGCAGAACAACCTGATTGGCCCTGATTCTCTGTCATACAAAATATATGAAGGTATACTACAAACAATTGTGTTATTTAAATTGCATTAAACATCAAATGAGCAAAATCATGAAGAGTGTACATAAAAACACAAAATGTAAACTGCAAAGATGCCGTCAACTGCAAGCACTCCTGCACTTGCTGGATGACATTAGGTCTCGACAAGCGATAGTGAGTCTTTAACAACAACAGTCTTCTATCTGAAACCGACCTGAAACCGTCACAGTTGATGTTCCTATCATGTGTGTGCTCGGTAGACCTGGAAATACTTGGGAGCACAGGACCCAACTGGAGGAGAAGAGAAGAAAATAATTTTTACTTTTTAATCAAGCAGCCCTACTACTTGTGAGGCAGACTCTTCCAGACACTTTGTGTGTGTGTGTGTGCATGCAGAGATGGGGACTTGAGTTAGCGACTCGAACTCGAGTCGCAAACTCGAGGTTAGATCTTGATATGCTGTATCATTTATACAAAGTGCAGCCAAACACCAGGCTAAAGAGAGAGGAACAGCAGAGCTCCTCTTGCAAAAGCTCTGGCTAGTTGCGCTAAAAATGGACCCGAATGCCGAAGTGGAATCATTATTATCAGAATGAGCTGTGCAGCGCTCAGAGATGACATCATCCAGGTCAGTAAGGGTGCCACGATTTCGAATAAATCGAAATCGACCAAAATTAATTCACAATATCGAACTTCTAATTAAAAAATGGGATTGTCGATGCTGCCACACCCCCGCGTCACGTCCGGTCGGCTTGCCGAGCAGAAAAAAAAACACTCATGTTGAAGTGCTGCGAGTCAACCTCCTCTAACTTAGCTACTAGCTAAGCCAGTAGCTATTAGCTACAGCCAGTCAAACGACAGCACGGTGTTACACCATTCCTGTTCGGCTGCCAGACCGTGGTCGGGAAGCACAGGGAGATGATTTCCTCCAGAGTCGAAGTTTGTGTTTATCTTAGGGGTGAACCCCCTTCACGTGTTAAGCTGGTCGGGAAATAATACCAGGGAGCTTTGCTGTATCTGGAGGAGGCGTCGCCTTTATTCACAGCCAAACTGCAGCCTATATTGTACACTTTATTGCCGTCGCTACTACTGTTACTCCTTTCGCTTCTCCTTCCTCTCCCATTCAGTCAGGCACGCACGCTCTCTCACTCTCGCTCGCCCACTCACACCTTACGCACCTTACGCACACACACCTCACGCACCGCCCTGTTCCTGAAAGGGGCTATACCACTCTTACAACAATGGCAACTGCAGACGCAGGAGACCCATCGATAGAACTTGAACCCCCTCCTTTTTCACTGAAGTCTCAGGTGTGGAAGTATTTTGGATTTCCAGTGAGTTATATTGAAAACGTTTGCGTTGTCGCCAAAAAAGCCACAGTTTGTAAGCTCTGCAGAAACTAGATGGCAGGTTATTTTGTTTAAGTTTCCAATTGACTGAAGATATAAGTTATTGTTACATTATGTTGTTAATAAATGTTTTAAATTTGACAATATAGTGTGGTACAATGCGAACAAAGGTCAGATATTATATTGCATAACAGTCTAGTCTAAAAATGGCATAGCAACCTGTGCAAAAATAAATGTAAAAATCGAGAATCGAATCGAACCGTGACCTTAGAATCAAAATGTAATCGAATCGAGGATTTGGAGAATCGTGACACCCCTACAGGTCAGAGGTTAATAGGTCAACCTACAGACCCTGGATGTTGATAACAGCTAACCCTGGACTCAGAGGGGAATAGCACTAGCGTATCATAACAAAATATTGGTGAAATGAACGAGTTTCTCTGCAGATAATGTGTTATTTAGAGGCTGCATTCTGCTGCCCTGTAGACGCCATTATAAGGATATACGCGGCTCTCGGCTGGATCTAATTTCGTCGGAACGACTTGTAATGACACCAAAGTTATCTGGGTGGGTAAATGATCGTATTTTATGCTAGAAATAAGGTCCAGATTGTAAAAACCGGTAATTCCCGTTTACAGGAATGCTTGCATTGTGTGTTTTCTTCATATGGCATTGCAATAGCCTGTTTAAAGGGATCATATCGTAAACAACTAATCAATACTGTATGCTTTAGACAAAGGAGTGATAATAATAGTATTAGCCTATTATCACTCCTTTATCTATTTAGCATACAGTATTTACAGTATACAGTAAATGCTTTGAATTTCTTAGATATAACTGTGCAGTATTCTTAGCAGACCAGATCGCAGCAGATGATGGAAGGCTCATCACAACGAGGCTTTAATTTTCAAGGGACTTGAAACTTGATTTGGACTTGTGACCAAAGACTTGAGTGAGACAGACAAGAGAGAGAGAGTGTGTTAGTAACAAAGGAGAGTGTGTAATGACCTTCATATCTTTCAAGGATTCTTAAAGTCATTCAGATCCGATAGGAATCGCAGCAGTTTTGGGGGGACATTGTACTGTTTTGCACCTTTTTTTTCAGCCTTCGACCCTCTTTCGGGGTTGATACCCAGCAGGCTCCTGTGGCAAACACAAAATGTATCATGTCACTTGGTATTGCAACATTAAGTACAGTACAGTACAGTACACGATAAAATGGGCATTGCCAAAACATACCTCTGGATGAACTCTAGTGTCAGGGCTGCTTCCTTCAGATATTTTATGTTAAGTACATAAAAGAGGCTGAACATACAGCTGAACTCCACCAGACGACAGCTAATGTGCTTGTTAAAAGTAACTTGATCCACTGCCAGCTTGTACTGTCGTTCATCTGCAAAATACAATACAAAAAGACAACACACATTTTATGTGCAGAAATGCATGTCACTATAAACTGAATTTGAAAAACTTATATTGCTTAATTTGAATGACATGAAGCTAATTTGAATTGCCATAACTGAATAAGGTTTCAGAGCAAATGAATTGTTTCAAAATTATGCTATTCAGATTAATTTTTCCAAATGCAGTTATTGCAGTTCACCAATTAAAATTAAAATTACGTGATTCACATTCAGTTTTTTGATGTAAGTATTCAAGATGAGCAGTGAAATAAACACCTATACTGTAAACATACTTACCCATTATGATGATACACGGTGTGTTTGGCAGCTCTCCTAAGGCATCCTGTTGTAAGTGAAGACAGAATGGTCATAGGGTAAATAAACACTGATAGGCCACACTTTGTGCAGTGCATACTGGATTCTATAGAGATACTGTCGAACCACATCAAGCTTCTTTTAAAGGTAGGGTTGGCGATCCTGGAAAAACGGTACTAGCAGGCTACATTTTGAAAATATACAAGTCAAAAGTCCCAGCCCCTTTCCTCAGACTTCTCTCTGAACTCATGCCTTTCCCGTTTGTGGATGTAGGTGAAGACTCTGGTCATGCACACGGGACATTTAATTAATAGCCAGGTCTCATATAATAGCCAGGGCTTTGTGTACACAAACAAATAAAGGCCGGAACTAAGTAACCCGCTACAAACTGGGTTAAATAAAAGGAAAAAGGATAAAGAAAAGCAACTCAGTCCTGGAACAAACTGATGGGGATTTGATCAGAAACTCCTTCAACTTGTGTGGACTGTCTGTTAAGATTTACGGGAGTGAAGCTGACCTCATCCTCTGCTTCAGAGAGGGACAGCCTTGCACTGTCGGACCTGGGTCTCTGCTCCATGTCCGGAGACAGAGACAGAGACAGACCAGCGCACGTTGTGACAATCTTCTGAATTGACTCGAATGGGAGTGAAGCGCTACGGCGCAATGGAGACAGAGACCCAGGTCTGACAGCGCAGCAAGAGAACAGCATGTGACGAGGATGGAGATGAGCTACTGAATGAGGAGGGATTTAGAAATAAAAGCCTCCCTGCCGTCTTCTTGTGGTCATAGATGACATGGTGTATATTTTTGATATGCAAGTCGCTTCTAAATATAGGTCGCTAGGCCAGCAAAACTACTAAAAAAAGCGCGACTTATAGTCCGGAAAATATGGCAACGTTAGTGTTCCTTTACACCACTGACGTATTTTTTTCTTGTTTAAGGCTGCTATGTTATTTCACTTAACGTCAGCTGAGGCTGCACATTCCTTACCCGTCTGCTCCGGTGAAATGCAGCCATATTTCCGCGATCAATAGGTCAAAAAAAAAACGTAATGTGTCAACAGCGGGGCAGCTAACAGCCCAACCTAGCTAAAGCTAACGTAGCTAGCTAAAGCTAACGTAGCTAGCTAGTCGCGAGACCATAGTAAAATACTTGAGCGAACGTTAACTCTGATCTACTAACATTAACGTTTATAGCCTATGTATTTAATATTTTACCGAGAAAGAGTCTCTTTGAAAGTTCAATCTATTGGCTTACCGTGAAGTGAAGTGAAGAGGGCCGAGTGAGACCTTGACGGACCTGCGTTGACAGACGCACAGGGAGTGAGGAGGGGGTTGAGTTATGACGTCACGTGCGGTGGACAGAAAATACTGTAAATTATACTGTAAACTCACAGATGACCAACTGACGAGCGATCTTTATCACGACAGACAGGCTCATGTACAAAGCGACTGTTTCTAATCCTGCAAACGATTAATTCATTTCTCAGTTTCTAAATTTAAAATAATCAAAGTGTTTTAATTCACAATAGAGTATAACTAACGTTAGACTAACGTTGCGAGCTACCGTTAGTGCTAGCAAACATTAACGTGATATCTGAGCCGTATTTTGACTATTCCAGAATATAACTTTTCCAACTCCTTTAGACCTACTGTTAATAAAACAGTTGCTTTATTATTGATTGATTTCTACTGTATTGTTAATTAATAAAAGTTTTCCTTACCACAAATGAAATGCAGACACTTGCAAACAATGACCGCCAAGAGAGGTTGGTTGGGAGATCAAAATCCCATAATGCAATTCGGGATGTGAATTTACAGAAATAAACCTGTGAATCCCATTTATGGACAATATCTGTTAAAATGTACAATAATTCAACTGTTAATACACAGATTTTTCTTATAGTATTTTGTTTGAATTTAGATGGACGATAATGGATTTCAGCTTACCTTTCCATGTGCACGCCGAAGGACTGTGAGGATCTTTTTCCCAAGTCTCCTTGTGCGATTCTCGCGACGTCGCTTTGCTTTTCCCTCCTACCTGTAGAAACTCAATTGCGATTGAGATTGGGACAGTGAAGCTGTCAGAGTTGTTGGAGTGGAGAAGAAGCTCGGTGTGTCTGGAGGGTTGATCTGGAAGACGGGGGCTGAAATACTGAGGAGTGTTTTTAGGTGATCCTTCATTTGTTCTTCATAACTGGGAGAATGTTAAAGGTCGTCTAGCGAGGTGGAAGTGGATTAAAACAAAATGTCCTACAGAGGTCGAGTTCTCATCACCAACAATTTAGTATGGTCCACTTTATGACATCAGCTGTCATGTGTTGTGTTTGTCTCTGTCATTAACTCTGATGTGAGTCCTGTCTGTCCATGTTGTCTCATCCTGAGACTGTTTCTCATTGTTTCATGGAGTGTTGTCCACTGCTGCCTCTGTTTGTGATGTTGGAACATGTTTTCAGACTATTTGGGGAGTTTGTTTGAAGCAGAAGTTCATTCTGGGCTACAGGTCCTCTCAGAGAAATAAAGACAAATGGCAGCTTCTTAATTTCATTGTGTGGAGGACAAAGATGTTGGTGTATCTGAGCAGAAGAAACAGAACAGAGACAGCTGTGGATGATGATGCTGTTTTACTGTTTGTAAAAATGTTGAAACTGGTTTAAAACTAGATTTTAATGATTACAGAATGATGAAAGATGTGTAAAGTGTTCCAGTGTGTGGTGTTATAAACATGTGTTCTGTTGTGTTGTTGATGACCAGCTGTTCTTTGGACCTGACTGACATGATTTACATTCTGTGAATCTTCATTTATTGACCGTGTTGTTTTTTGATTGTGTTTTTTTATAAAGTATTTATAATATCTTGAATTTTGAATAAAGTATTGTTGAAATTCAAAATCCTCTCTGTTTCTCTCTTCTTGTGGTTTGTTCTCCTCTCAGTCTACCAGGTGGAGGTGGATTCAGGGGCGGAGTCTGTTCAGCTGCCCTGCAAAACCATAGTTCACCTGCCTGAAGGCATTAAAGTGGTGTGGGAGGACGGATACAACAGGAAGGTCCATGTGTCTCAGAACGGTTCTGACCAGCCTGAAGAACAGGACAGATATTACAGAGGTCGAACAGAGATGAAGAGAAACCTGCTGGAACCTGGAGACCTCAGTCTGACCCTGAAATACCTCACAAACTATGACAGAGACACCTACACCTGCACCGTCTACAACAGTGAGGAACACATCCTGATGAAGAAAGATGTGGTGCTGAAGGTCAAAGGTCAGTTCTCTCTCTCTGTTTCTCTCTTAGTGAGTGCGGATGTGCATTTCAGCGAGCGAGTGTGTTTCTATCTTTTGTGTGTCTGTTAGATTTATTTCTGCAGTAGTATTCTGTGCTGTAGTTTTAGTGGATCAGTATCAATCGTCCTCAGCTGGAGACGCTCACACACAGACACAGAGTCAAACTCTGTCCCACTGTTAATTGTTCTGTGGAGGATTGCAGTCCAGCAATCAGAGAAATAGTCGGTTATGACGGTATAAAGTCCAAATCTAGGATGAACAATGGAGTGGTTATTTTTCTGGACAGTATTGATAAAGTGAGCACGGTTGTTGAACGAGGTGTAGTGATCCAGGACACCTTTGTTCAGGTGGTACCGCTGGTTCATCCAGCCAGAAACATCATTCTGTCCAGAGTTCCTCCGTTCATTAGTAATGAAATGTTGCAGAGAGAACTGGAGAGACACTGACAGTTAATGTCTCCAGTCAAACTGATTCCTCTGGGCTGTAAACCTCCACACCTGAGACATGTTGTCTCCTTCAGAAGGCAGGTCTTCATGGTTCTGAACAACACTGAGGAGTTCAACTGGATGTTGAAGTTCACAGTGGAGGATTTTGATGATACTGTTTATGTGTCTTCTGAGAGGATGACATGTTTTGGATGAATGAGTCAAATAGTTACTTCTTCTTTTTCCTGCTTTGTTCACTCTGTTTTGTTTTACACCTTGTTTCTCTGCTATGGGAGACATAAGAACAGGCAGCTTGAATATAAATGGAGCAAGGGCTGATGGGAAAAGGGCGTCTCTTTTCAAGCTGTGTTCTCTCAACAAGCTGGATGTTATTTTGGTACAGAGACACACAGTACTGCTGATAACCAGACTGACTGGAGGACAGAGTGGACTGCTGAAACCTTCTTCAGTCACAAAGCAGTAACAGTTGTGGGGCTGGACTTGTTGTTTCCACAAACTTTCTTCCTCCGTCTGTAGAAAGTGAAGAAGTTATTAAAGGCCGTCTGTTAAAAGTGAGAGCAGTGTGTGAAGACATAAAGATGGTGTTTATTAATATTGATGCTCCGGCTGTGGGAGTGGAGAGAGTGGTGTTTCTACATGTTTTAAATGAAGTGATTGATAAATGTAATAATGAGGAATATGTATTTATGGGTGGAGGTTGTAACAGTACTGAGGACAGCAGGTCAGACAGGAACCATGCAGAGCCTCACGCTGCCTCTCACACTCGTCTGCTTCACCTCATGGAGGCTCAGGAGTTGTGTGATGTGTGGAGAGACAAAACACCTGGACACAAAGAACAAGTGCTTCTATATTCAACCTTTAAGGGTTCTATAGCTTGGTACGTATTTGGCACCCTCAAATGGTTCTATATAGAACCGTTTCAGAGGGTTCATTTAAAAGAATCCTTGGGGTTCTTTGTGGCTAGACAAAATGGTTCAATATAGAACCTTTTAAAGTTTCAATAAATATCCCAAACCTTTTATTCCCTTACTGCTTTGGTTGGCCACATTTTTGTTAAATAATTCTACAGAATTACCATGATATGACGTTAATTGACTACTACTATTACTATTAATTTCAATAAAATAACCAATAACCTTTAATATTTAAAACCTAAATAACATACAGTCAGTCCTTTTCCACTACCAACCTATTGCAGATTGAAGAAAAAAGACAAAGATGGTTTCAAATTGACTGTATTGAACATCAAAAAGTAGTTGCACCATATAAAAACAATACAAAACACAACATGAATCGTAGGTTACATTACAAGATATAAAATATTACAGTGATAAACCAGGCAAAATCACATAACAGCTGCTGAAATAGAGTCAATGAGTGCATCAATTCAGCTTTTACACAACTTTCTTGGTGAGAACTGCTCCACTTTAAACTGACACTTAAAAGCTTCAATTCCCCAAAATAAAGATTTTTACCAGAAGGAAAAATATCCAACAAAAACTGATTCTGCAAAAAAGTTGTATAATTTAACATGTGATTTTAACAAGGCTCAGTACCATGCACACAGTAATTAAAATATATTAGCAACACATGCACCAAAATACAATTTCAGTTAAAATAGATTAGATAGATTTAAATATTAAAATATCACTGGGCAATCCTCATACATTTGGAATTACCAATAAATGTTACTGAATAATAGTGATGGGTTAAATGCAAGCAGCAAAAACAAAAGAACAGTCAGTAAAGATTTTAATCTCAGCAAAGACTTTGTTGAATATCAATTTCATCATTCACTGTGAAAGCTGATGTACATTTTGAGAAGTGGAATAGACACTCTTTTCTTACCATTTCTTAGTTTGAACAAATAATGTTCTACAAATGACAGTGTGTGTTTCATCTGTTCAGCCGAGTCGCTCTCTCTCAGGTCTGTGATTCTCAGAGTGCAGTCGTTGTTACCACAGTTATACTGCACACAACTTAAATACCTCGCTTCATTTTTCAGATCCACATAATTCTCATTCTGCACTGTCCTGAACCAAAATCTGTTCTCAGCTCTCTTTACAGAGGATGGGTATCTGTAGCTGCAGCTAATGTCCACTGTTGATCCTTTTAAGGCACAGATCTCAGTAGAGCTGTAAGTCACTCCATCTCCATTGCTCTTGTACCAGGTACAAGTAGCTGCTGGGTTAGCATCACTGCTACCGGTCAGAGTCACTGAACTGCCCTCCACTATCTCAGCAGAAGGACTCACTGACACAGAGGGAAGCTTTGGAGCATCTGGAGGAGATATGAACACATTTTACATTTCATTTTAAAAGTGCAGATGAGTTTCAGATGAATAACAGATGAAACACAATGAGGAAACATTAGTTATAAAGTAGGTGATGCAGTTTGATTCAACCCTTTGCAACATATATTAAATATAACTACTGGCTGTGTTGGCTTTAGGGATCCACATGAGGCACATTTGAGAATAAACTAAAGCTAGTTCATCTTACTTTTGATTCAAATTAAAAACACAGAGCACACAAAGACTCAAAATGTCTCATAGGTCATCAGTGCTGAAGGAAGCAGATCTGTAGGAGCACTGCATGAAGCAGTGTCCCACTTTACATGAAAACACTGAACACCTTCAGTTAAAGTGTGGAGAGAGTCCAGGAAATACAGTTTCCAGGGGAAAAAGACAAGAAGAAAGTTTCTGTTACTTCATACTTATCATATATAACGTTGCATTACACTGCACTTTGTGTACTGTGAGACTACATGAAGCTGGTAATACTTGCAGTCGTTTTTACAGCGCTGATTTAACCACTTCAACCAGTAACGGTCACTGTACCTCTCACAAACGACGCTGAAGTTAGCCTCCGATTCGCCAGCTTCCGATTCGGCACTTAAGGGGAAAGTTAAGGGGAAATTAACGTATCGTTTAGTGCGACTGTTTGTACACTGATTGTCTGTTTTTTTGTGACACTGCTTGATGTAAAAACATTTTAGATGTTACATTAACTTTGCCTGACACCCGCTCATACTTGCCAACATTGGGTTGTGAAAAATAGGGAGATTTTTTTCATCGGTGTATCGGCCCAAGGTTCCTTCGCCAGGTGTGCGATTTATTTGTCATAATTTCTTGCCTTGTATTTTAAACCACACAAAATTCTTAGAACAGTGTTTCCCCTAATTTTTTTTATAGCAGCTGTGCTCTGAGTTGATAACCTAGCAACACTAGGGGGGTCTGGGGGCATGCCCCCCCGGAAAAAAATTTGAAAAATGACCCTTTAAATCTCACCTACTTGTGAGATTTTTGAAAAGAAAATCATTTTTAGAATTTCAGAATCAGAATCTAAGACATGAGACAAAATAGTGTAGAAGCTGACATTGCTGCTTGAAAATATGTTAACATCCTGAGCATTTCAGAAGTCAGTGAGCCACATGACATGGAAGCTATTGAGAAATAATTCATAATATTTATCATAATAATTCATCATAATTTCTGCATATTAATATTCATATTAAATAGAGGAAGCACTAAAATACAATAACAATAGGTGTCTTACTCGTCCAGTTTACTGATACAATCTGCAGCTGGTTTGGAGTCACTGGGTCACATGACATGAAAGATATTCTAAAAAACAGCAGTTATTTTGTATTAATTTATTTATGCTAAGTAATTTAATGACGGTCCCTAGATCAGTCTCAGTGATTCAGCGCGAGGCTCTGAGAGGTGAGCTGACCGTCCTCCTGCTGCTCACACTGGGAGAACCTCAGTAAAGTCTCAGCTGGACCCGATATCCACAGAACATCCAAACTGAAACTAACTTCACCCCGGTTCGATGAGTCGCCTGTTGCAGCCTTTGAATAGGATGAGGAGGATTTCAGTCACTCAACTTCAACGGTACAAATAGCAGTAATGACAATAATAATCGATTTCAAGATAACTTGGGGTGTGGTGCTTTCACTGTGTGCAACTTAAATTCCCCATTCGCTCGTGATATTAAACCGACAAAAATCACGTCATCATCAAAATCAAATGTCATTATGTTTATCAATACCCGACCGACCGTGCCTTGCGCAACGCCCCCCCCCCCCCCCCCAAAAAAAAAAGAAAAACAGATTTGCATGATTCACGAGAGCCTCATTTTCAGGTCGGAAAAGCCGGATTGCGGGATTTATCAGTAACAATCACACACCTGCTCATCCACACAGGCAGGCCAGGGTTGCCAGATACTGCAACAAATATAGGGACACAATCTTACTTGTTTCCTTTACTGTAAAATCGGGAGATTAACGGGAGAAATTACTGACCGGGAGCATCGAGGGAGATAGGGTTAAAAATCGGGAGTCTCCCGCGTGAATCGGGAGAGTTGGCAACTATGCCCGCTATTGTATTTGTGAAACGTTTATTTTATTTGTGAAAATGCTAAAGGGGAGATTTCACCGTTTTTGTTTGATACCTACAGACCACATTAGACCAGGTCCAGATCAAAAACCACTGTACCCAGACTTCTCACATCTGGATTAGATTATCCTACAGAGGCTAAACATTCATTATAACACAGTTTCTGATCTGTGAAACCTTTATTCTATTTGTGAAAATGCAATAAAGGCAGATTTCACTGTTTTCTCATCATATAGACCACATTAGACCTGGTCCAGGTCAAAAACCACTATGCTTAGTCTTCTCAAATCTGGACTAGATTAATCTACAGGCTCTGGAGATTCATTCAGACACAGTTTCTGATCTGTGAAACCTTTATTCTATTTGTGAAAATGCAATAAAGGCAGATTTCACTGTTTTTTTCTCAGCGTATAGACCACATTAGACCAGGTCCAGGTAAAAAACCACTGTACCCAGACTTCTCAAATCTGGATTAGATTATCCTACAGAGGCTAAACATTCATCATAACACAGTTTCTGATCTGTGAAACCTTTATTCTATTTGTGAAAATGCAATAAAGGCAGATTTCACCATTTTCTCCTCATATAGACCACATTAGACCAGGTCCTGATCAAAAACCACTGTACCCAGATTTCTCAAATCTGGACTAGATTATCCTACAGAGGCTAAACATTCATTATAACACAGTTTCTGATCTGTGAAACCTTTATTCTATTTGTGAAAATGCATTAAAGGCATTTTTCACTGTTTTCTCAGCATATAGACCACATTAGACCTGGTCCAGGTCAAAAACCACTGTAGCCAGACTTCTCAAATCTGGACTAGATCAATCTACAGGCCCTGAAGATTCATTATAACACAGTTTCTGATCTGTGAAACCTTTATTCTATTTGTGAAAATGCAATAAAGGCAGATTTCACCGTTTTCTCCTCATATAGACCACATCAGACCAGGTCCAGATCAAAAACCACTGTACCCAGACTTCTCAAATCTGGACTAGATTAATCTACAGGCTCTGAAGATTCATTCAGACACAGTTTCTGATCTGTGAAACCTTTATTGTGGGACATTTCCATTTTTTTAAATCTTTATTTTTTCAGATTAAGCCAAGTCTCTCCATCTCATTTCTGATGGACATGAAGATCTCTTATTTCTCACTATAAAACAGTAAAAAAGTCATGTTTATCTCTTCAAAAACATTAAACACATCTTCATCGACTGGTCAATTGGGAAATATCCGATAAAAGTCATGATTTGTGTTCTATGAATACAAAAACTAATAAATATATTTAAAAAAATCTGTTGCCAGGCAAATCAAAAAATCCAACAAATGACATGCCCCACAATGGCTATTTTCTTTTTTATCAACCTTTATCTATACAGGTAAAATCTCAATGAGACCCAGGGTCTAATTTACAAGAGACCTACCTGAATTATTAAGTAACATAATGTAATTATTTTAGAGCTGGCTTGCTCTGGGATGCATTTTCAGCAGTGCGTAAGTGGTGTATGTGATATTAAACTAATACCAGCAGTCACTGCATGAAAAGAGACTTTTTCTACAAATGTGATAGATCAGGTTATTATAGATAGAAGAATATATTGAAAATGTTGCCTCGTCAACAAATTAAAACCAAACCTTTCCAAACATGTTTGGTCAAACATTTTTTTTTATTTTTACACTGTGTCCATTATGACATTGTTGACACATTTTATGACTATTTTGTTAATGGTTAATCATATGTAATGATCAATAAAAAAAAGACACAACCTTACAAAAGCAGAGTTGAGACTATAAAACTTGGACCAAGTTAAAAAGTAAAAAAGTTTGTCCAAGTAATATCATTTTTCAGCAAGAGGAAAGCAAAAGAAACATGGGTCTATATAGACTGCCCAACAAAGATTTATTCTCCAAAATATTTAGTACACTGTTAACACAGTGAGAATACTATTCCTGTGATAATTTCTTTGGAGGCCTGTGATCTCATGCAGCCAAAACCTGTAATCAGATCTCAAAGGCAAAAACATGAGCAAACATAAAAAAACTGTTAAACACCAAAAGTCCAAAGCTAAACCTATTTTCTACTGCTGGATGCTTTTTAGCTTCACTTACGGTGGCTGTGGCTCAGGAGTTAGAGCAGGTCGTCCAACAGGAAGGTTGGTGTTTCAAATCCCAGTTCCTCCACTCTGTGTCATCATGTCATAGTGTCCTTGGGCAAGACACTTAACTCATTGCCTGTCTCAATAGGTGTGTGAATACAGTCTTGCTAAAGTCTTGTTTTGTGAAGGTTTTGTGAAATTATCCCTTTTTGCATTTTCACAAATAGAAAAAAGGTTTCACAGATCAGAAACTGTGTTATAATAAATGTTTAGCCTCTGTAGGATGATCTAGGCCACATTTGAGAAGTCTGGGTACAGTGGTTTTTGCATGATACGTTAATTTCCCCTTAACTTTCCCCTTAAGTGCCGAATCGGAAGCTGGCGAATCGGAGGCTAACTTCAGCGTCGTCTCTCACAACACGTGCGGGAGTGTCTCCTGTGCTAACAAAAGTGTCACAATAACAATGACGTTGGTGTTTCACATGGTTAGCTCGTCACACTATAACACAAACAAACTCACAGATCGACGCAGCTCCTGGATTCTGAGAGGTTAAATTACTGTTTTGTCAGTGGAGTCTGGTGGCTAACGTTGGGTTAGCTAGGTTAGCTAGGTTAGCAACTGTAACGGCAGAAAACGAACGCTCAGTCTCCAGACAGCCGTTGGCACTGAACCGTCGTCGCTCGTGCACATTCAGTTAAGACGCTGCTGCCGGTCACAGTCAAAAGACCGCGAGACTGTGTGATCCTCCGTGAACACACCTGCCGACTGAAGAGCAGGTGGCTGCTAGATACACCTGTATGTTTCTGTGGGCTCCGCCTCCTCCACTTTGAGATATATATACTGAATGAATGATACAGTCACATGTCGGATTTACCGTAAATATGAAATGCCAACGAGGAGAATGTAGCTGCAGAGAATCAGCAAATGATGAAAATGATTTTGTAATTAAAAAATAAAAGATATAAAGTGGGCAGGTGATTAATTCAGTAGTCTATAGGCCTACACGTTTAGCATACATAACATAGTTTATATATAGGCCTATATGTATATAACACACACACACACACACACACACATACACACATACACACATATAATATTTTTATTATATGCTTTTCGATTATGGATAGAATGTGCACACAGCTGTTGAAGAGATCATAAAAAGTCCATTCTTTAGTTAAATTGTAGGGGTAAAAACATACAAAATAACACAATGAAAGCACATATAGGCTGTGTATATGTAGCCTATAGGCTACTTATATTCTATATATAGCAGTTATAGTAAATACATTGCTGTATATATATTATATATATATAGCATATTGTTACTTATTTGCAGGGCTTTATTATTTTTTTTTACTAATTCATGTATTTATTGTCTGAAACAAGATCTCAATTATTCCATTGCCAGTCTCTTGTTTTTCATTAAGCACATCAATTTAAGCAATTAATACTTTTTTTTTTTTTTTTTTTTTACAGAAATGTGATAGAACCTTTTTAGACAGACGGTTCTTTGATAGAGGATATAGAACCGTAGGATTCGATATAGAACCTTGATGAACCCTTTTTTTAAGAGTGTGGACACACCTGAACATAACTCACTGTCTGTGGCCAGGCTGGATGGCTTTATTGTTTTAAACAGCATTTTAATGTGTTTAAAAGTTGTGTTATCAGCCCTGTTGGCTTCTCTGATCACTCTCTTGTGACAGCTTCTGTTTTTATAACATGTAAACCAACAGTGTCTGTTGGCATTTAACACGGCCTGACTGGAGGAGAAAAACTGCAAAGAAACACCAAAGTATGAAATCTGAGTTTGTGTCTTACAACAGTGGTGATTTGGCAGAAACTGTCAGAATAAATCAGATGAGAGACTTTCCTCTGTATAAATAAAGAGTGGAGGCTGTCTGAGGCCCCTCTCACCCCTCACAGTACAGAATGGTTCAGTCCAAACAGCTTAACAGTGGAGTGGCTGCTGATCATCAACATGTCTTTACCCAAGAAAATAAAACCAGGGAGCCTTAAAGGAAAGGAAAAGGCAGAAAGGAAAGAAAGCAAGGAGAGGAAGACAACTCCTCACACATTTCTTTGTAAAGAAAGGTGAGCACAGTTCACAGCTAACACAGTTTAAGAAGAGTTAAAGCTGATAATAATGTCAGCAGCTGTAAAGATTGAAGGCAGTCAGACAGCATGAATCTAGTTTCTCAGTTTGAGCAGCAGCAGGTTCCTCATCCTCATCTCATCCTCATTAAGTGCTGACTCAAAGTTATTATTACAAGTCATCATTTCACATTCAGGTGAAAACAGTTCAAATGTGGAGCCATATTTAGCTCCTTTCCCTGTAAGACAGCAGGACATGTTTGATATCAGAGGATTCATTTCAGTTTCAAGATTTCTATGATGCTTAAAATCATCTTAAAAACTGTTAATGTGATGTTAATGCCAGATGATCCTCCATCATTTTCAGAGGGTTAAAAGAAAGCCAAGAACTGAGGTGGAGAATAATTCCAACTTTAAGATCCTGGTGATCAATGAGGCAGAGTTGAATTAAAATAAACATGTTGTTCTGTTAAATGATGTTAGAAAACAGACCTACCATTAGACTGCAGTTTCATTTCTGGACTATTCAAACAAGACAAGTTCATTTAAAGACATCATGTTACCTTGTTAGTTTCACTACGTTACTATTACTGCTGCATTCTAGTCACATTTTTTTAATAAAAAATGAGATTTAGTCTAACAGATTTGTCAAGATCTTCATCATCATCATCATCATCATCATCATCATCAGCAGCAGCAGCAGCAGCAGCTGTCTGTCTGTCAGCCCTCTATACAATGAAAACAGCCAATAATCCATATTTATGTCAGAATGATTTTCATGTATGAAACAGTTGTGAAATAAAAAGAGCATATGTATGTGTATCTATAATATAGTTGACTACAACAGAGTGTTTGGTCAGTAGTTTGGGACTCTCACCTTCCTGCTCTGCAGTAGAACAGAGGAGAACATTTCTGCTGCATGCAGACTGTGTGACTCAATACAATCAGAGAAATGTTTCTATTTTCTGGAAATCAGAAGATGAAATCACAACAACCATACAGCCTCATATCTGTATTTATTCAGCCCAAATCCAAAGCCAGCAGCTGTGAGTCTGCAGCTGTGGAGATAAATCAGAGCTGCAGGACAACAAGGAGACAGTGAGCAGTAACCAAGTAACTGTCATGTTGTTCTTTTCACTAATATGGGAATGACAGTCAAATATAGCATTAAAATGCAGTTTTATATAAAACAGCATCACATGTTTTCTCCGGCCTGAACAAGGGCCCAATTAGATTTCTTTTCACGGGGCCCTAAATCCCTGGCAGCACCCTGCCTAGCTGAGACCAGCAGAGACCAGAACCAGACTGAGACTCTGAAGTTAAAAAGTCTCTTTTAGCTTCCTGCTGGGTGTCTCAGCTCAGGGGGTTCTGGTCCGGTCCAGCTTCCAGACTGTAGCCCAGATGGATGTTCCATCACACTTGTTCTTTGGTCTGGAGCGTAAGAATGGACAGAAGAGGTTCATTCACAGTTTAAGGTCTGACACTGGGCAGCTGCTGACTGATCACACTGCAATCCACAAACATGCTGTCAACTTTTCCAGTGAGCTGTTTGAATGTGAGCACAGAGAGCAGCAGGCAGCGTCTCTCAGCTTCTACACTGGTCTTCCTCAGGCTGAGCAGCAGAGTCATGTAGAGCTGGAAGCAGCTCTCTCCTCTGATGAGCTCTATGCTGCTCTGCAGAGCATCAGAGTGGGAAAGCTCCAGGAAGAGACGTCTACCTGTTGACTGTTAAACTTTGTTGGTCACAAAGTGAAGCTGTCAGTGTTGGTGGAGTGGAGAAGAAGCTCAGTGTGTCTGGAGGGTTGATCTGGAAGACGGGGGCTGAAATACTGAGGAGTGTTTTTAGGTGATCCTTCATTTGTTCTTCATAACTGGGAGAATGTTAAAGGTCGTCTAGCGAGGTGGAAGTGGATTAAAACAAAAATGTCCTACAGAGGTCGAGTTCTCATCACCAACAATTTAGTATGGTCCACTTTATGACATCAGCTGTCATGTGTTGTGTTTGTCTCTGTCATTAACTCTGATGTGAGTCCTGTCTGTCCATGTTGTCTCATCCTGAGACTGTTTCTCATTGTTTCATGGAGTGTTGTCCACTGCTGCCTCTGTTTGTGATGTTGGAACATGTTTTCAGACTATTTGGGGAGTTTGTTTGAAGCAGAAGTTCATTCTGGGCTACAGGTCCTCTCAGAGAAATAAAGACAAATGGCAGCTTCTTAATTTCATTGTGTGGAGGACAAAGATGTTGGTGTATCTGAGCAGAAGAAACAGAACAGAGACAGCTGTGGATGATGATGCTGTTTTACTGTTTGTAAAAATGTTGAAACTGGTTTAAAACTAGATTTTAATGATTACAGAATGATGAAAGATGTGTAAAGTGTTCCAGTGTGTGGTGTTATAAACATGTGTTCTGTTGTGTTGTTGATGACCAGCTGTTCTTTGGACCTGACTGACATGATTTACATTCTGTGAATCTTCATTTATTGACCGTGTTGTTTTTTGATTGTGTTTTTTATAAAGTATTTATAATATCTTGAATTTTGAATAAAGTATTGTTGAAATTCAAAATCCTCTGTTTCTCTCTTCTTGTGGTTTGTTCTCCTCTCAGTCTACCAGGTGGAGGTGGATTCAGGGGCGGAGTCTGTTCAGCTGCCCTGCAAAACCATAGTTCACCTGCCTGAAGGCATTAAAGTGGTGTGGGAGGACGGATATAACAGGACGGTCCATGTGTCTCAGAACGGTTCTGACCAGCCTGAAGAACAGGACAGATATTACAGAGGTCGAACAGAGATGAAGAGAAACCTGCTGGAACCTGGAGACCTCAGTCTGACCCTGAAATACCTCACAAACTATGACAGAGACACCTACACCTGCACCGTCTACAACAGTGAGGAACACATCCTGATGAAGAAAGATGTGGTGCTGAAGGTCAAAGGTCAGTTCTCTCTCTCTGTTTCTCTCTTAGTGAGTGCGGATGTGCATTTCAGCGAGCGAGTGTGTTTCTATCTTTTGTGTGTCTGTTAGATTTATTTCTGCAGTAGTATTCTGTGCTGTAGTTTTAGTGGATCAGTATCAATCGTCCTCAGCTGGAGACGCTCACACACAGACACAGAGTCAAACTCTGTCCCACTGTTAATTGTTCTGTGGAGGATTGCAGTCCAGCAATCAGAGAAATAGTCGGTTATGACGGTATAAAGTCCAAATCTAGGATGAACAATGGAGTGGTTATTTTTCTGGACAGTATTGATAAAGTGAGCACGGTTGTTGAACGAGGTGTAGTGATCCAGGACACCTTTGTTCAGGTGGTACCGCTGGTTCATCCAGCCAGAAACATCATTCTGTCCAGAGTTCCTCCGTTCATTAGTAATGAAATGTTGCAGAGAGAACTGGAGAGACACTGACAGTTAATGTCTCCAGTCAAACTGATTCCTCTGGGCTGTAAACCTCCACACCTGAGACATGTTGTCTCCTTCAGAAGGCAGGTCTTCATGGTTCTGAACAACACTGAGGAGTTCAACTGGATGTTGAAGTTCACAGTGGAGGATTTTGATGATACTGTTTATGTGTCTTCTGAGAGGATGACATGTTTTGGATGAATGAGTCAAATAGTTACTTCTTCTTTTTCCTGCTTTGTTCACTCTGTTTTGTTTTACACCTTGTTTCTCTGCTATGGGAGACATAAGAACAGGCAGCTTGAATATAAATGGAGCAAGGGCTGATGGGAAAAGGGCGTCTCTTTTCAAGCTGTGTTCTCTCAACAAGCTGGATGTTATTTTGGTACAGAGACACACAGTACTGCTGATAACCAGACTGACTGGAGGACAGAGTGGACTGCTGAAACCTTCTTCAGTCACAAAGCAGTAACAGTTGTGGGGCTGGACTTGTTGTTTCCACAAACTTTCTTCCTCAGTCTGTAGAAAGTGAAGAAGTTATTAAAGGCCGTCTGTTAAAAGTGAGAGCAGTGTGTGAAGACATAAAGATGGTGTTTATTAATATTGATGCTCCGGCTGTGGGAGTGGAGAGAGTGGTGTTTCTACATGTTTTAAATGAAGTGATTGATAAATGTAATAATGAGGAATATGTATTTATGGGTGGAGGTTGTAACAGTACTGAGGACAGCAGGTCAGACAGGAACCATGCAGAGCCTCACGCTGCCTCTCACACTCGTCTGCTTCACCTCATGGAGGCTCAGGAGTTGTGTGATGTGTGGAGAGACAAAACACCTGGACACAAAGAACAAGTGCTTCTATATTCAACCTTTAAGGGTTCTATAGCTTGGTACGTATTTGGCACCCTCAAATGGTTCTATATAGAACCGTTTCAGAGGGTTCATTTAAAAGAATCCTTGGGGTTCTTTGTGGCTAGACAAAATGGTTCAATATAGAACCTTTTAAAGTTTCAATAAATATCCCAAACCTTTTATTCCCTTACTGCTTTGGTTGGCCACATTTTTGTTAAATAATTCTACAGAATTACCATGATATGACGTTAATTGACTACTACTATTACTATTAATTTCAATAAAATAACCAATAACCTTTAATATTTAAAACCTAAATAACATACAGTCAGTCCTTTTCCACTACCAACCTATTGCAGATTGAAGAAAAAAAGACAAAGATGGTTTCAAATTGACTGTATTGAACATCAAAAAGTAGTTGCACCATATAAAAACAATACAAAACACAACATGAATCGTAGGTTACATTACAAGATATAAAATATTACAGTGATAAACCAGGCAAAATCACATAACAGCTGCTGAAATAGAGTCAATGAGTGCATCAATTCAGCTTTTACACAACTTTCTTGGTGAGAACTGCTCCACTTTAAACTGACACTTAAAAGCTTCAATTCCCCAAAATAAAGATTTTTACCAGAAGGAAAAATATCCAACAAAAACTGATTCTGCAAAAAAGTTGTATAATTTAATATGTGATTTTAACAAGGCTAAGTACCATGCACACAGTAATTAAAATATATTAGCAACACATGCACCAAAATACAATTTCAGTTAAAATAGATTAGATAGATTTAAATATTAAAATATCACTGGGCAATCCTCATACATTTGGAATTACCAATAAATGTTACTGAATAATAGTGATGGGTTAAATGCAAGCAGCAAAAACAAAAGAACAGTCAGTAAAGATTTTAATCTCAGCAAAGACTTTGTTGAATATCAATTTCATCATTCACTGTGAAAGCTGATGTACATTTTGAGAAGTGGAATAGACACTCTTTTCTTACCATTTCTTAGTTTGAACAAATAATGTTCTACAAATGACAGTGTGTGTTTCATCTGTTCAGCCGAGTCGCTCTCTCTCAGGTCTGTGATTCTCAGAGTGCAGTCGTTGTTACCACAGTTATACTGCACACAACTTAAATACCTCGCTTCATTTTTCAGATCCACATAATTCTCATTCTGCACTGTCCTGAACCAAAATCTGTTCTCAGCTCTCTTTACAGAGGATGGGTATCTGTAGCTGCAGCTAATGTCCACTGTTGATCCTTTTAAGGCACAGATCTCAGTAGAGCTGTAAGTCACTCCATCTCCATTGCTCTTGTACCAGGTACAAGTAGCTGCTGGGTTAGCATCACTGCTACCGGTCAGAGTCACTGAACTGCCCTCCACTATCTCAGCAGAAGGACTCACTGACACAGAGGGAAGCTTTGGAGCATCTGGAGGAGATATGAACACATTTTACATTTCATTTTAAAAGTGCAGATGAGTTTCAGATGAATAACAGATGAAACACAATGAGGAAACATTAGTTATAAAGTAGGTGATGCAGTTTGATTCAACCCTTTGCAACATATATTAAATATAACTACTGGCTGTGTTGGCTTTAGGGATCCACATGAGGCACATTTGAGAATAAACTAAAGCTAGTTCATCTTACTTTTGATTCAAATTAAAAACACAGAGCACACAAAGACTCAAAATGTCTCATAGGTCATCAGTGCTGAAGGAAGCAGATCTGTAGGAGCACTGCATGAAGCAGTGTCCCACTTTACATGAAAACACTGAACACCTTCAGTTAAAGTGTGGAGAGAGTCCAGGAAATACAGTTTCCAGGGGAAAAAGACAAGAAGAAAGTTTCTGTTACTTCATACTTATCATATATAACGTTGCATTACACTGCACTTTGTGTACTGTGAGACTACATGAAGCTGGTAATACTTGCAGTCGTTTTTACAGCGCTGATTTAACCACTTCAACCAGTAACGGTCACTGTACCTCTCACAAACGACGCTGAAGTTAGCCTCCGATTCGCCAGCTTCCGATTCGGCACTTAAGGGGAAAGTTAAGGGGAAATTAACGTATCGTTTAGTGCGACTGTTTGTACACTGATTGTCTGTTTTTTTGTGACACTGCTTGATGTAAAAACATTTTAGATGTTACATTAACTTTGCCTGACACCCGCTCATACTTGCCAACATTGGGTTGTGAAAAATAGGGAGATTTTTTTCATCGGTGTATCGGCCCAAGGTTCCTTCGCCAGGTGTGCGATTTATTTGTCATAATTTCTTGCCTTGTATTTTAAACCACACAAAATTCTTAGAACAGTGTTTCCCCTAATTTTTTTTATAGCAGCTGTGCTCTGAGTTGATAACCTAGCAACACTAGGGGGGTCTGGGGGCATGCCCCCCCGGAAAAAAATTTGAAAAATGACCCTTTAAATCTCACCTACTTGTGAGATTTTTGAAAAGAAAATCATTTTTAGAATTTCAGAATCAGAATCTAAGACATGAGACAAAATAGTGTAGAAGCTGACATTGCTGCTTGAAAATATGTTAACATCCTGAGCATTTCAGAAGTCAGTGAGCCACATGACATGGAAGCTATTGAGAAATAATTCATAATATTTATCATAATAATTCATCATAATTTCTGCATATTAATATTCATATTAAATAGAGGAAGCACTAAAATACAATAACAATAGGTGTCTTACTCGTCCAGTTTACTGATACAATCTGCAGCTGGTTTGGAGTCACTGGGTCACATGACATGAAAGATATTCTAAAAAACAGCAGTTATTTTGTATTAATTTATTTATGCTAAGTAATTTAATGACGGTCCCTAGATCAGTCTCAGTGATTCAGCGCGAGGCTCTGAGAGGTGAGCTGACCGTCCTCCTGCTGCTCACACTGGGAGAACCTCAGTAAAGTCTCAGCTGGACCCGATATCCACAGAACATCCAAACTGAAACTAACTTCACCCCGGTTCGATGAGTCGCCTGTTGCAGCCTTTGAATAGGATGAGGAGGATTTCAGTCACTCAACTTCAACGGTACAAATAGCAGTAATGACAATAATAATCGATTTCAAGATAACTTGGGGTGTGGTGCTTTCACTGTGTGCAACTTAAATTCCCCATTCGCTCGTGATATTAAACCGACAAAAATCACGTCATCATCAAAATCAAATGTCATTATGTTTATCAATACCCGACCGACCGTGCCTTGCGCAACGCCCCCCCCCCCCCCCAAAAAAAAAAGAAAAACAGATTTGCATGATTCACGAGAGCCTCATTTTCAGGTCGGAAAAGCCGGATTGCGGGATTTATCAGTAACAATCACACACCTGCTCATCCACACAGGCAGGCCAGGGTTGCCAGATACTGCAACAAATATAGGGACACAATCTTACTTGTTTCCTTTACTGTAAAATCGGGAGATTAACGGGAGAAATTACTGACCGGGAGCATCGAGGGAGATAGGGTTAAAAATCGGGAGTCTCCCGCGTGAATCGGGAGAGTTGGCAACTATGCCCGCTATTGTATTTGTGAAACGTTTATTTTATTTGTGAAAATGCTAAAGGGGAGATTTCACCGTTTTTGTTTGATACCTACAGACCACATTAGACCAGGTCCAGATCAAAAACCACTGTACCCAGACTTCTCACATCTGGATTAGATTATCCTACAGAGGCTAAACATTCATTATAACACAGTTTCTGATCTGTGAAACCTTTATTCTATTTGTGAAAATGCAATAAAGGCAGATTTCACTGTTTTCTCATCATATAGACCACATTAGACCTGGTCCAGGTCAAAAACCACTATGCTTAGTCTTCTCAAATCTGGACTAGATTAATCTACAGGCTCTGGAGATTCATTCAGACACAGTTTCTGATCTGTGAAACCTTTATTCTATTTGTGAAAATGCAATAAAGGCAGATTTCACTGTTTTTTTCTCAGCATATAGACCACATTAGACCAGGTCCAGGTAAAAAACCACTGTACCCAGACTTCTCAAATCTGGATTAGATTATCCTACAGAGGCTAAACATTCATCATAACACAGTTTCTGATCTGTGAAACCTTTATTCTATTTGTGAAAATGCAATAAAGGCAGATTTCACCATTTTCTCCTCATATAGACCACATTAGACCAGGTCCTGATCAAAAACCACTGTACCCAGATTTCTCAAATCTGGACTAGATTATCCTACAGAGGCTAAACATTCATTATAACACAGTTTCTGATCTGTGAAACCTTTATTCTATTTGTGAAAATGCATTAAAGGCATTTTTCACTGTTTTCTCAGCATATAGACCACATTAGACCTGGTCCAGGTCAAAAACCACTGTAGCCAGACTTCTCAAATCTGGACTAGATCAATCTACAGGCCCTGAAGATTCATTATAACACAGTTTCTGATCTGTGAAACCTTTATTCTATTTGTGAAAATGCAATAAAGGCAGATTTCACCGTTTTCTCCTCATATAGACCACATCAGACCAGGTCCAGATCAAAAACCACTGTACCCAGACTTCTCAAATCTGGACTAGATTAATCTACAGGCTCTGAAGATTCATTCAGACACAGTTTCTGATCTGTGAAACCTTTATTGTGGGACATTTCCATTTTTTTAAATCTTTATTTTTTCAGATTAAGCCAAGTCTCTCCATCTCATTTCTGATGGACATGAAGATCTCTTATTTCTCACTATAAAACAGTAAAAAAGTCATGTTTATCTCTTCAAAAACATTAAACACATCTTCATCGACTGGTCAATTGGGAAATATCCGATAAAAGTCATGATTTGTGTTCTATGAATACAAAAACTAATAAATATATTTAAAAAAAATCTGTTGCCAGGCAAATCAAAAAATCCAACAAATGACATGCCCCACAATGGCTATTTTCTTTTTTATCAACCTTTATCTATACAGGTAAAATCTCAATGAGACCCAGGGTCTAATTTACAAGAGACCTACCTGAATTATTAAGTAACATAATGTAATTATTTTAGAGCTGGCTTGCTCTGGGATGCATTTTCAGCAGTGCGTAAGTGGTGTATGTGATATTAAACTAATACCAGCAGTCACTGCATGAAAAGAGACTTTTTCTACAAATGTGATAGATCAGGTTATTATAGATAGAAGAATATATTGAAAATGTTGCCTCGTCAACAAATTAAAACCAAACCTTTCCAAACATGTTTGGTCAAACATTTTTTTTTATTTTTACACTGTGTCCATTATGACATTGTTGACACATTTTATGACTATTTTGTTAATGGTTAATCATATGTAATGATCAATAAAAAAAAGACACAACCTTACAAAAGCAGAGTTGAGACTATAAAACTTGGACCAAGTTAAAAAGTAAAAAAAGTTTGTCCAAGTAATATCATTTTTCAGCAAGAGGAAAGCAAAAGAAACATGGGTCTATATAGACTGCCCAACAAAGATTTATTCTCCAAAATATTTAGTACACTGTTAACACAGTGAGAATACTATTCCTGTGATAATTTCTTTGGAGGCCTGTGATCTCATGCAGCCAAAACCTGTAATCAGATCTCAAAGGCAAAAACATGAGCAAACATAAAAAAACTGTTAAACACCAAAAGTCCAAAGCTAAACCTATTTTCTACTGCTGGATGCTTTTTAGCTTCACTTACGGTGGCTGTGGCTCAGGAGTTAGAGCAGGTCGTCCAACAGGAAGGTTGGTGTTTCAAATCCCAGTTCCTCCACTCTGTGTCATCATGTCATAGTGTCCTTGGGCAAGACACTTAACTCATTGCCTGTCTCAATAGGTGTGTGAATACAGTCTTGCTAAAGTCTTGTTTTGTGAAGGTTTTGTGAAATTATCCCTTTTTGCATTTTCACAAATAGAAAAAAGGTTTCACAGATCAGAAACTGTGTTATAATAAATGTTTAGCCTCTGTAGGATGATCTAGGCCACATTTGAGAAGTCTGGGTACAGTGGTTTTTGCATGATACGTTAATTTCCCCTTAACTTTCCCCTTAAGTGCCGAATCGGAAGCTGGCGAATCGGAGGCTAACTTCAGCGTCGTCTCTCACAACACGTGCGGGAGTGTCTCCTGTGCTAACAAAAGTGTCACAATAACAATGACGTTGGTGTTTCACATGGTTAGCTCGTCACACTATAACACAAACAAACTCACAGATCGACGCAGCTCCTGGATTCTGAGAGGTTAAATTACTGTTTTGTCAGTGGAGTCTGGTGGCTAACGTTGGGTTAGCTAGGTTAGCTAGGTTAGCAACTGTAACGGCAGAAAACGAACGCTCAGTCTCCAGACAGCCGTTGGCACTGAACCGTCGTCGCTCGTGCACATTCAGTTAAGACGCTGCTGCCGGTCACAGTCAAAAGACCGCGAGACTGTGTGATCCTCCGTGAACACACCTGCCGACTGAAGAGCAGGTGGCTGCTAGATACACCTGTATGTTTCTGTGGGCTCCGCCTCCTCCACTTTGAGATATATATACTGAATGAATGATACAGTCACATGTCGGATTTACCGTAAATATGAAATGCCAACGAGGAGAATGTAGCTGCAGAGAATCAGCAAATGATGAAAATGATTTTGTAATTAAAAATAAAAGATATAAAGTGGGCAGGTGATTAATTCAGTAGTCTATAGGCCTACACGTTTAGCATACATAACATAGTTTATATATAGGCCTATATGTATATAACACACACACACACACACACACACATACACACATACACACATATAATATTTTTATTATATGCTTTTCGATTATGGATAGAATGTGCACACAGCTGTTGAAGAGATCATAAAAAGTCCATTCTTTAGTTAAATTGTAGGGGTAAAAACATACAAAATAACACAATGAAAGCACATATAGGCTGTGTATATGTAGCCTATAGGCTACTTATATTCTATATATAGCAGTTATAGTAAATACATTGCTGTATATATATTATATATATATAGCATATTGTTACTTATTTGCAGGGCTTTATTATTTTTTTTTACTAATTCATGTATTTATTGTCTGAAACAAGATCTCAATTATTCCATTGCCAGTCTCTTGTTTTTCATTAAGCACATCAATTTAAGCAATTAATACTTTTTTTTTTTTTTTTTTTTTTTTACAGAAATGTGATAGAACCTTTTTAGACAGACGGTTCTTTGATAGAGGATATAGAACCGTAGGATTCGATATAGAACCTTGATGAACCCTTTTTTTAAGAGTGTGGACACACCTGAACATAACTCACTGTCTGTGGCCAGGCTGGATGGCTTTATTGTTTTAAACAGCATTTTAATGTGTTTAAAAGTTGTGTTATCAGCCCTGTTGGCTTCTCTGATCACTCTCTTGTGACAGCTTCTGTTTTTATAACATGTAAACCAACAGTGTCTGTTGGCATTTTAACACGGCCTGACTGGAGGAGAAAAACTGCAAAGAAACACCAAAGTATGAAATCTGAGTTTGTGTCTTTACAACAGTGGTGATTTGGCAGAAACTGTCAGAATAAATCAGATGAGAGACTTTCCTCTGTATAAATAAAGAGTGGAGGCTGTCTGAGGCCCCTCTCACCCCTCACAGTACAGAATGGTTCAGTCCAAACAGCTTAACAGTGGAGTGGCTGCTGATCATCAACATGTCTTTACCCAAGAAAATAAAACCAGGGAGCCTTAAAGGAAAGGAAAAGGCAGAAAGGAAAGAAAGCAAGGAGAGGAAGACAACTCCTCACACATTTCTTTGTAAAGAAAGGTGAGCACAGTTCACAGCTAACACAGTTTAAGAAGAGTTAAAGCTGATAATAATGTCAGCAGCTGTAAAGATTGAAGGCAGTCAGACAGCATGAATCTAGTTTCTCAGTTTGAGCAGCAGCAGGTTCCTCATCCTCATCTCATCCTCATTAAGTGCTGACTCAAAGTTATTATTACAAGTCATCATTTCACATTCAGGTGAAAACAGTTCAAATGTGGAGCCATATTTAGCTCCTTTCCCTGTAAGACAGCAGGACATGTTTGATATCAGAGGATTCATTTCAGTTTCAAGATTTCTATGATGCTTAAAATCATCTTAAAAACTGTTAATGTGATGTTAATGCCAGATGATCCTCCATCATTTTCAGAGGGTTAAAAGAAAGCCAAGAACTGAGGTGGAGAATAATTCCAACTTTAAGATCCTGGTGATCAATGAGGCAGAGTTGAATTAAAATAAACATGTTGTTCTGTTAAATGATGTTAGAAAACAGACCTACCATTAGACTGCAGTTTCATTTCTGGACTATTCAAACAAGACAAGTTCATTTAAAGACATCATGTTACCTTGTTAGTTTCACTACGTTACTATTACTGCTGCATTCTAGTCACATTTTTTTTAATAAAAAATGAGATTTAGTCTAACAGATTTGTCAAGATCTTCATCATCATCATCATCATCATCATCATCATCAGCAGCAGCAGCAGCAGCAGCTGTCTGTCTGTCAGCCCTCTATACAATGAAAACAGCCAATAATCCATATTTATGTCAGAATGATTTTCATGTATGAAACAGTTGTGAAATAAAAAGAGCATATGTATGTGTATCTATAATATAGTTGACTACAACAGAGTGTTTGGTCAGTAGTTTGGGACTCTCACCTTCCTGCTCTGCAGTAGAACAGAGGAGAACATTTCTGCTGCATGCAGACTGTGTGACTCAATACAATCAGAGAAATGTTTCTATTTTCTGGAAATCAGAAGATGAAATCACAACAACCATACAGCCTCATATCTGTATTTATTCAGCCCAAATCCAAAGCCAGCAGCTGTGAGTCTGCAGCTGTGGAGATAAATCAGAGCTGCAGGACAACAAGGAGACAGTGAGCAGTAACCAAGTAACTGTCATGTTGTTCTTTTCACTAATATGGGAATGACAGTCAAATATAGCATTAAAATGCAGTTTATATAAAACAGCATCACATGTTTTCTCCGGCCTGAACAAGGGCCCAATTAGATTTCTTTTCACGGGGCCCTAAATCCCTGGCAGCACCCTGCCTAGCTGAGACCAGCAGAGACCAGAACCAGACTGAGACTCTGAAGTTAAAAAGTCTCTTTAGCTTCCTGCTGGGTGTCTCAGCTCAGGGGGTTCTGGTCCGGTCCAGCTTCCAGACTGTAGCCCAGATGGATGTTCCATCACACTTGTTCTTTGGTCTGGAGCGTAAGAATGGACAGAAGAGGTTCATTCACAGTTTAAGGTCTGACACTGGGCAGCTGCTGACTGATCACACTGCAATCCACAAACATGCTGTCAACTTTTCCAGTGAGCTGTTTGAATGTGAGCACAGAGAGCAGCAGGCAGCGTCTCTCAGCTTCTACACTGGTCTTCCTCAGGCTGAGCAGCAGAGTCATGTAGAGCTGGAAGCAGCTCTCTCCTCTGATGAGCTCTATGCTGCTCTGCAGAGCATCAGAGTGGGAAAGCTCCAGGAAGAGACGTCTACCTGTTGACTGTTAAACTTTGTTGGTCACAAAGTGAAGCTGTCAGTGTTGGTGGAGTGGAGAAGAAGCTCAGTGTGTCTGGAGGGTTGATCTGGAAGACGGGGGCTGAAATACTGAGGAGTGTTTTTAGGTGATCCTTCATTTGTTCTTCATAACTGGGAGAATGTTAAAGGTCGTCTAGCGAGGTGGAAGTGGATTAAAACAAAATGTCCTACAGAGGTCGAGTTCTCATCACCAACAATTTAGTATGGTCCACTTTATGACATCAGCTGTCATGTGTTGTGTTTGTCTCTGTCATTAACTCTGATGTGAGTCCTGTCTGTCCATGTTGTCTCATCCTGAGACTGTTTCTCATTGTTTCATGGAGTGTTGTCCACTGCTGCCTCTGTTTGTGATGTTGGAACATGTTTTCAGACTATTTGGGGAGTTTGTTTGAAGCAGAAGTTCATTCTGGGCTACAGGTCCTCTCAGAGAAATAAAGACAAATGGCAGCTTCTTAATTTCATTGTGTGGAGGACAAAGATGTTGGTGTATCTGAGCAGAAGAAACAGAACAGAGACAGCTGTGGATGATGATGCTGTTTTACTGTTTGTAAAAATGTTGAAACTGGTTTAAACTAGATTTTAATGATTACAGAATGATGAAAGATGTGTAAAGTGTTCCAGTGTGTGGTGTTATAAACATGTGTTCTGTTGTGTTGTTGATGACCAGCTGTTCTTTGGACCTGACTGACATGATTTACATTCTGTGAATCTTCATTTATTGACCGTGTTGTTTTTTGATTGTGTTTTTTTATAAAGTATTTATAATATCTTGAATTTTGAATAAAGTATTGTTGAAATTCAAAATCCTCTGTTTCTCTCTTCTTGTGGTTTGTTCTCCTCTCAGTCTACCAGGTGGAGGTGGATTCAGGGGCGGAGTCTGTTCAGCTGCCCTGCAAAAACCATAGTTCACCTGCCTGAAGGCATTAAAGTGGTGTGGGAGGACGGATATAACAGGACGGTCCATGTGTCTCAGAACGGTTCTGACCAGCCTGAAGAACAGGACAGATATTACAGAGGTCGAACAGAGATGAAGAGAAACCTGCTGGAACCTGGAGACCTCAGTCTGACCCTGAAATACCTCACAAACTATGACAGAGACACCTACACCTGCACCGTCTACAACAGTGAGGAACACATCCTGATGAAGAAAGATGTGGTGCTGAAGGTCAAAGGTCAGTTCTCTCTCTCTGTTTCTCTCTAGTGAGTGCGGATGTGCATTTCAGCGAGCGAGTGTGTTTCTATCTTTTGTGTGTCTGTTAGATTTATTTCTGCAGTAGTATTCTGTGCTGTAGTTTTAGTGGATCAGTATCAATCGTCCTCAGCTGGAGACGCTCACACACAGACACAGAGTCAAACTCTGTCCCACTGTTAATTGTTCTGTGGAGGATTGCAGTCCAGCAATCAGAGAAATAGTCGGTTATGACGGTATAAAGTCCAAATCTAGGATGAACAATGGAGTGGTTATTTTTCTGGACAGTATTGATAAAGTGAGCACGGTTGTTGAACGAGGTGTAGTGATCCAGGACACCTTTGTTCAGGTGGTACCGCTGGTTCATCCAGCCAGAAACATCATTCTGTCCAGAGTTCCTCCGTTCATTAGTAATGAAATGTTGCAGAGAGAACTGGAGAGACACTGACAGTTAATGTCTCCAGTCAAACTGATTCCTCTGGGCTGTAAACCTCCACACCTGAGACATGTTGTCTCCTTCAGAAGGCAGGTCTTCATGGTTCTGAACAACACTGAGGAGTTCAACTGGATGTTGAAGTTCACAGTGGAGGATTTTGATGATACTGTTTATGTGTCTTCTGAGAGGATGACATGTTTTGGATGAATGAGTCAAATAGTTACTTCTTCTTTTTTCCTGCTTTGTTCACTCTGTTTTGTTTTACACCTTGTTTCTCTGCTATGGGAGACATAAGAACAGGCAGCTTGAATATAAATGGAGCAAGGGCTGATGGGAAAAGGGCGTCTCTTTTCAAGCTGTGTTCTCTCAACAAGCTGGATGTTATTTTGGTACAGAGACACACAGTACTGCTGATAACCAGACTGACTGGAGGACAGAGTGGACTGCTGAAACCTTCTTCAGTCACAAAGCAGTAACAGTTGTTGGGGCTGGACTTGTTGTTTCCACAAACTTTCTTCCTCAGTCTGTAGAAAGTGAAGAAGTTATTAAAGGCCGTCTGTTAAAGTGAGAGCAGTGTGTGAAGACATAAAGATGGTGTTTATTAATATTGATGCTCCGGCTGTGGGAGTGGATGGAGAGTGGTGTTTCTACATGTTTTAAATGAAGTGATTGATAATGTAATAATGAGGAATATGTATTTATGGGTGGAGGTTTGTAACAGTACTGAGGACAGCAGGTCAGACAGGAACCATGCAGAGCCTCACGCTGCCTCTCACACTCGTCTGCTTCACCTCATGGAGGCTCAGGAGTTGTGTGATGTGTGGAGAGACAAAACACCTGGACACAAAGAACAAGTGCTTCTATATTCAACCTTTAAGGGTTCTATAGCTTGGTACGTATTTGGCACCCTCAAATGGTTCTATATAGAACCGTTTCAGAGGGTTCATTTAAATGAATCCTTGGGGTTCTTTGTGGCTAGACAAAATGGTTCAATATAGAACCTTTTAAAGGTTCAATAAATATCCCAAACCTTTTATTCCCTTACTGCTTTGGTTGGCCACATTTTTGTTAGATAATTCTACAGAATTACCATGATATGACGTTAATTGACTACTACTATTACTATTAATTTTCAATAAAATAACCAATAACCTTTAATATTTAAAACCTAAATAACATACAGTCAGTCCTTTTCCACTACCAACCTATTGCAGATTGAAGAAAAAAGAGACAAAGATGGTTTCAAATTGACTGTATTGAACATCAAAAGTAGTTGCACCATATAAAAACAATACAAAACACAACATGAATCGTAGGTTACATTACAAGATATAAAATATTACAGTGATAAACCAGGCAAAATCACATAACAGCTGCTGAAATAGAGTCAATGAGTGCATCAATTCAGCTTTTACACAACTTTCTTGGTGAGAACTGCTCCACTTTAAACTGACACTTAAAAGCTTAAATTCCCCAAAATAAAGATTTTTACCAGAAGGAAAAATATCCAACAAAAACTGATTCTGCAAAAAAGTTGTATAATTTAATATGTGATTTTAACAAGGCTAAGTACCATGCACACAGTAATTAAAATATATTAGCAACACATGCACCAAAATTACAATTTCAGTTAAAATAGATTAGATAGATTTAAATATTAAAATATCACTGGGCAATCCTCATACATTTGGAATTACCAATAAATGTTACTGAATAATAGTGATGGGTTAAATGCAAGCAGCAAAAACAAAAGAACAGTCAGTAAAGATTTTAATCTCAGCAAAGACTTTGTTGAATATCAATTTCATCATTCACTGTGAAAGCTGATGTACATTTTGAGAAGTGGAATAGACACTCTTTTCTTACCATTTCTTAGTTTGAACAAATAATGTTCTACAAATGACAGTGTGTGTTTCATCTGTTCAGCCGAGTCGCTCTCTCTCAGGTCTGTGATTCTCAGAGTGCAGTCGTTGTTACCACAGTTATACTGCACACAACTTAAATACCTCGCTTCATTTTTCAGATCCACATAATTCTCATTCTGCACTGTCCTGAACCAAAATCTGTTCTCAGCTCTCTTTACAGAGGATGGGTATCTGTAGCTGCAGCTAATGTCCACTGTTGATCCTTTTAAGGCACAGATCTCAGTAGAGCTGTAAGTCACTCCATCTCCATTGCTCTTGTACCAGGTACAAGTAGCTGCTGGGTTAGCATCACTGCTACCGGTCAGAGTCACTGAACTGCCCTCCACTATCTCAGCAGAAGGACTCACTGACACAGAGGGAAGCTTTGGAGCATCTGGAGGAGATATGAACACATTTTACATTTCATTTTAAAAGTGCAGATGAGTTTCAGATGAATAACA